>NC_139246.1:34436829-34682781 GCF_977018435.1 Lepisma saccharinum | reverse complement strand
GACCTCATCTACTAGGACCAGCGGAGAAGAGCATATCTACAGAACTACAGGTACGAACATTCTTTTATCATGTCTTCCCCCTGCCTGTCCAGTCACTAGAAGAGTTTTATATTACATGTTGGTTAGTGTTCCATCATTTATCTGGGGTGTCACCCCATCATCTTTGTGTCCCTCTTGCTAAGCAAACGGGTTGATTCAGGCAGTCAGAGCCGTAAGTCACAAACCCCTAATTCTACCTTAGCTTTAATACGATATAATGTGTATGATTAATTCAGGCAGTGTACAGTTTTTTAATGCTTATAAGCTGCTGGTGTCATTTCATTTAGCCATACGATTCTCATGAGATAAAAAGGTAACAAAAGCTGGATTACATGTGTTCAAGAGAGGCATACAGCAACGTTTGGATTTCTTCATTTAAATTTAGAACTGTAAGAAAGCAATCAGCATTGATGCCATCTTTAATCATTCTCTTACAAACAGCGACTTCATTTTAAAGGCTGCCAAATTGTCTGAAAGCTGAAGGATTGCCTTGTACCTTATAGAGGTACATTAAAAACATTCAGTGTGTGGAAAATATAATTAAGGTATGCTAATTTCTGTAAAAGCCACCAGCAATGAAGTTTTCAGCGTTGGCGCGGCTTTCTTCTAAAAGGTACGAGTGCAGTTTCTGTCTCAGTTAAGAAACATGGGAAATGAAACTGCCGATTGACAACCATGATAATACAGATGAAAAAGAAAAAGATGTAAGCTTTGCTGGCGACGAATGATGAAAAGCTTGATATATTTTTTTATGAACGACATTTTGAATTTTCAGAAAAAAGAAATAATTTTGCCAAAGTTCTCGCGCCTCCCCTTTGAAACTTTGTCGCCTCCTAGTTTTAATACCGCTGGTCTAGAGGAAAGAGAAGAAAAGGAAACAGCTGTTGATTCTTATAGCGTGAGAAACCCAGAGCGTGGTTTTCAACCCACCTATTATAAAGTGACAAACTTTATGCAGAATCACTGACTGTAACCTAATTTTTCTTCCAGGCTCCGACCTGGCGGCTGAGGTCGCCGCTGCCTTTGCCGCCAGTTCCATTGTCTTCCAGGACGTCGACCAAGCCTACGCCTCTGACCTCCTGGACAGAGCGAAGCAACTCTACGAATTCGCCGACAACTTCCGTGCTAAGTACTCAGACTCCATCGCTGATGCGGCCAACTTTTACGCGTAAGTACAGAATGGGCGATTGACTTTCCATATACCTTTCAATGAGAGAGCATTTGTTCATTAACAGTGCCAGTCAAGGAACCTCCTCTTCTCTCTCTGAATGCTAGATTCAGTGAAGTTCACATTATTCCCTGAGGAATGAACGTGTGTCTTTTTGGTAGGCGTGTAGAAAGAGGCTGCATCGACTCTTGAACTGTTTAAGGAAGACCATAACGACGAGTTAGTTTTGTTTCACACTGCATTGCCAAACTTAGCACGCCTCTCCGAAGGCGTAGTGGTAACGTCATCGCCTTGTAATCAAGGAGTCCCGGGCTCGGTGAATGCTTAATTATCCGATAAATTAATGATTCCAACAGCAATATTTTCTTCTTTAACGGTTTCAGCTTAAAATAATTCTAAAGAACTGAAAGTCATCGTTATGCTTACCGTTAGATTCTGTTAATGATTTTCTGCCCTTGACATTCCTTATCTTCTTATTTAATACCTCTTATTCCTACAACGACGAGCTTATTTGGGGAGCTGCCTGGCTGTACAAGGCTACAAACGACGAAACGTACTTGGCCAAAGCCGAAGATTATTTCAACCAATGGGGAAATTACCAAGTCGGTGGCTATGCATGGGACGAAAAGTTGGCCGGCGCCCAGGTAAGATACATGAAAATTCTGCTCAAAACATTTACATATTTGAGAAAACAGTTATATATTTGCTAGATTGAATTTCTGGCGTTTTGGTTCACCCGTTCCCTGGTGGGTGAGTACCACATATTACATATCATGGGTGTATATATATATTCACCAATTGCACCTAACCTATTTCACTTGTAGTGTGAGTTAAGGGTTTAGAGGTTCGTAATATCATATTTTGTAAGTAGCTAAATAATTTTACATGATGTAGTAGCCAGAAGACACATACAGGCCATTTCTTCTGCAGGGTGTTCGAAACGTCATGCAACCGAGACTCTGAATGTACGTAACGTTTGTACAAAAAGCGATAGACACACAAATCTTGCATTGGGTATTTACTTTGTCTATGTGGATATTTTTAAAACATTAAAGAAAAAAATACTCTTTGCATGAACGTTCAGTATGGAGAAAGAGTTAGTAAGGCATAAGGAGGTCTTCGTACGAAGTAAAAAGAAAACATGGAAATGAAAAATTGAAATGTGTGACAATGGTTCCTGTGGTTATTTATGGAATTGTCAAAAGAACAATATTTATTTTGCATCCTGTGCATTACAGCTGATTTATGGGGTAATTTATGGCATACTCAGAGGACGTGCCAGGGTGTGTCCGACATCTGGCTATGTTATGCCATCAATGTCCAGATGAAAGAAAATATTTGAAATTTATGGTACCAAAAAAAAAAAAAAAGAAATACCTGCAGTACACAATGAATTAAAATTTATCGTTCTTCTGCCAGTTTGATATATACCCGCAAGGCAATCCACATACGATGAAAATGTTTCTTCTATCCATGTTTTTCTTTACTTAATGCAAAACTTTGTACACCTTCATAACTTTTCTGCATACTGAACGTTCTTGCAGAGAATCCTTTCTTCTTTAATGTTTTAAACATATGCACATAGTCAGACACATTCCCAAATTCAAGGTTCCTATCGCTCTTTGTACAAAAGTTATGTACGGTTTGTTTATACAGTGTTTGGGTGTTTTATACACTAATTTTCCGTGTTTTGTGTACTATTGTACAACTTTTATCCAGTAACGGCGCTGAACCTCTCTCTCTCTCTCTCTCCGCCGTTTTACAGTACGTTTGGCAACATGTTGTGTATCCGACGCTCATTTGTTTCGTCCCACCAGCAACTTTTGTTGCCTTGTGACACGAAAATGCCCGATGTCAGTCGAAGAGAATTCAACTGATCGCTGATTCATTGTTTCCCAGCCGCCAGCCGGAAATGCATACCCTATAAATATTATTTATTTATGGTGAGCTCAACTATTTGTCATAAATTTTAAAAGTTCAGATAGAGATAAATGAAAGCTGTGGAATGAGGAAAATGCAGTCAAGTAATATATTTTCATCGATTTGAAACACTTTGGGGAAAAAAGCCGAAAAAAGCACAACCCAAAAAAGCCGTGGAAAAACACTCCGTTCTTTTCCCAATATAGCCGTTTTTCGACCACATCTAAATCTTATATATTAGTATAATAATTAGTAGTTTATTCTTCTGAACTTTTAAAATTTGTGACAAATAGTTGAGCTCACCATAAATAAATAATATTAATAGGGAATGCATTTCCAGCTGGCGGCTGGGAAACAATGAATCAGCGATCAGTTGAATTCTCTTCGACTGACATCGGGCATTTTCGTGTCACAAGGCACCGAAAGTTGCTGGTGGGACGAAACAAATGAGCGTCGGATACACAACATGTTGCCAAACGTACTGTAAAACGGCGGAGAGAGAGAGAGGTACAGCGCCGTAACTGGATAAAAGTTGTACAATAGTACACAAAACACGGAAAATTAGTGTACAAAACACCCAAACACTGTACAAACAAACTAATTAAAACAAGTGACAAAATAGGCATACGCTTGGCAACTTTGCTAAAGGGAGAGCGATGTTACCCCTACAGCTTTTACTACACAATTGAGGTTCCCACACCGCCGAAACGATTGGTGGACAGATGGAACTATGTAGGTCAGCCGCCAGTTGGGCGTGCGATCAGTATAACAGTCCATAGCCTATATTATTTGTTGTTCCTCTTTCAATATCCTTGAACAAAAATTGTTATTTTTTTTTTTTAAGGTACTTCTTGCCCAACTGACTGGAAAGGACGTTTATACGAAACTTATTTCTACAATGTGTGAGTATTTGAGGACAGAAGCTCAAAGGACTCCTCTTGGCTTGATCTTCCTGGGAGAATGGGGTTCCCTCAGAAACTCTATTGGACTCACTTACATCTGTTTCCAGGTATAGTGTTATTTTTTAGCTTCTTTATTACGTATTAAAGGTGGTGGAGACTATCAGAACACACTGTTTATGAAGTTTGTGTCTGATATAATGATTTATGTTGTTTTTAGCTTGTTGAGATGTGTTACAGCGAGGTAATGGAAGATAGTGTGCACTCTTTAAATATCTTTTCGAGCAGGCCTAATCTCCAGGTAGGTATCAACTCGGGGCAAGCCCCGGCACCTACCGACCTGTTGGGTGAGATCAGTCAAGGCAAGGACTTTGAATACATTTTCCTGCTTCCCCCAAAATAGGCAATAGTTAGGCTGTAGAGTTCAATGAACTAACCGATCTCTAAGCACTCTCAAAACACGCTCTACATGTTATAAAAAATCTAGAAGGAAGTAAAATTGTTAAGGGTAAATGTAACTGTGTTAATTAAAACAAAAAAGTAAATATAACTCAGCTATAATTCCGTGAGACTTTGGCGCAAGATTATTTTATCCATTTACTGATTTTACCGACTTATTGTCACCATTCACAGAAGGCGGTTAATTAATATTCTAATAACTGTTTATAAGTAGTGACATCTAGTGAACAAACATGAAATCATGAGACATATAACGCGGAAAAATTGGTTAAAAATTGGTTCAAGTAATTTTTCGCAAAATTAAAACGGAATCATTACATGTTTATGCAAGAAGACAATTCAATCACTTTGTGCAATGAATTTAAAGTAATTCAGTTAAAGTCTAAAGTGATTAAACCTGTCTTAAAAGGCTGCCGAGGCAGGATTAAACCCCGACGTCAACAGAGCCTTGTTGAAGAGCCAAGTGGATTACGCCTTGGGAGATGGCGGTAGGAGTTACGTGGTAGGCTTCGGCGAGAACTACCCACAGAAGGAGCACCACAGAGCAGCGTAAGTATCGCTGCTACTTAACGGCTCAGATCTGTTGTCATTTGTATAATTTTTCTTCGTTTCTCTACCAGACGGGGGCTCTAATCCAGAACCATCGGAGGCGAGGTCGTTATTCGACCACTCAACGTCCTGCCACTGCAATCACCTGTAGAATTACGTTCTTATGAAGACTACTATGTTTTGTTTACATTTCATTGAATTCTAATTTAATTATAAATGTTCCTAAATAATGAATTATTATATTCTGATTTTGGTCTGAAGTGAGATAACCATTGGCGTCAGCAGGAATTTTTGTGTGTGGGGGGCTAAGGCCATTAATTTCAAATTAAATGCTAGAATTAATAATAATTATTACTATTATAAATTAATAATAATTAATTATTACTTATACAATCAACGTATTGTTATTGTTAAATCTGATGTTTCTTATTTTTCATATTTCATACTCTAAAATACTGAAATATACTTTTAGCTTACTTTTCCTATTAACTTCTACGCACCTCATTCAAGGAAAACAATTAGGAGAGAAAATATTAGTCACAGTAAGTTTATATTGTGTAACATCTCACATAAAAGCATGGGCGTCGCCACCAGGTGAGCTGAAGCCCGCTGTGAAATTATTTCAGACCACTATTCTGCCCACGTAGCCTATAGTTGAAAGTTCCAGAAGGAATGTGACAGAAAATGATGGAACAAGATAGAGAAGAGAGAGTCAAAGAAATAGAGATAGATTGTAAACAATGCAGTGAAAAATCTCCCTCGTTTATCAAACTTATCTTTTCTCAGATCGTGCCCAACGCCACCTGAGGAGTGCGGTTGGAACTTCTTCAACAGCGACGCCCCTAACTCCCACGTGCTGAACGGGGCCCTTGTAGGAGGCCCGGGGGCCGACGATGACTACATAGACACTCGACTGGACGCTCAACACAACGAGGTGGCCTGCGACTACAACGCCGCCTTCACGAGTGCCTTGGCAGGCATAATTCAGTACAGTCTGTAGAGCTTCCATCTACAAGTTGTAGTGTTGTAGAGAAGCTTCGAGAATAAAGCAGAACCATCAATATTCGTGTCTAGAATCTTTAATATTAATATATCCTCCATTTGTATTTCTTAAAGTTATAGTTTGTCTTAAGTTCATTTTATGCACAGAAAGCTAATCGGAATTGAACCCACAGTTTAAAGTGAGATAAGAACCAGTGTGTGCCTTCAACGTGTTTCGAGCTCGGGACCCCTTGATTTAGGCCTCTACAGGCAGCGGCGGTGCCAGGAATAGGGGGTGCGGAAAGAAATTTAGTTGTGCGATGCTGAAAATAAGGAAAACCACGAAACAGGCATGCAACCTTTTAAATCTGGGGTTCAAGGACAGTTTAGCATAGTGCGGGGGCAAAAATAGCAAAAAGCGGGGGCAACTGCACCCCTAATCGCTGCCACTGATTAACAAAAATTACTGACCGAAATGAAATTGCATGTGTGAGATATTATAACTTTAAATTGACATTCATTTCCAGGCAGGCTGTGACCTCCTGGCCTCCCCCCTGGACTTACATGATGATATGTATTAAGTCTTATACTACTCGAAGAAAGTGGTCGTACAGTGTAAACATTCTGATACACGTTGTAATCTTATTGAACTAAAGGTAAAAAAAAAGGTATGCTATTCACCACGCCATGAAGATGTATAGTTGTATGAACTATGTAGTGAAGAAAGAAATGAAATTATCTTTGTCTTTAAAAACACAATTTTTGAACCTTTTCAATGTAACCAATTGAGGTACCAATTACAGAGGGCTGCATATCGGTCAGAATCGCTTACTAGGCCCGCCTAGCTAGTCGGGTGGGCGAGTAAAACTATATACCTTATATCGTTTTTTTTGTTTGGTTTTACTTTTTACTAGAGCAATTTATATTCTGCCGTCGAAGAACGTCAACCACACAAAAGGAGACTAGCAGTGAATTTTTATATTTAACTATCTAAGTATTCATACACCACAAAATACAGTATTAATATTTATTAAAGGCCCAGGCACCTGACGTCTGTGGTTTACAAACGATTCCGGAATACACAGATTAGTCAGCTTCCGGTGTGAATTTGTTGAGATAGACCAAACTTAGTTCTTAGAGGTTATTTTACAGAGTACTTACGTCTTCGATGTAACTACTTCGGTATTGACTTCACTTGGCGATTAACACGCTGAAAAACACTAACGTTGAACACTTAGGGGGGTTGAGGGAAAGCACAAATCTTGCTGATACCGAGTTCGACGTCTTCAATCTTCTAATCCCCCTGTCGTTGGTCCATAATAAACATGTAGCCTCTCTTCTTTAGTAACCTTTTCTCAGGTTCAGGTAGAGATACTGCACAGGCCGATAGTTCACTCACAGTTCGTTCCTTAGACACTATATCTCTTTCCGGCTGAGATTATGGCCGATAGTTCACTTACAGTTTTTCACAGCCCGCGAAACCAATAACCAACGTAACACGGATCCTAACCATATCAGTGCTTGACTCGGACTGTCTTCTCTGCAACGCACATCAACCGTTCGCTAGAAAAGACGTTAGCTTATCTTGCCGCCCTTTTCTCGTCAGCGAGGGCGGGTCAACTTTTATAAGGGGTGCGTTAAGATCGGTTACAACAGCCCCCTCCTCCAAAAAGTTATTAGATGGACATTTATGAGAGATAATAACTTGATAACTATTACAATTCTAAACGACACCTTCAATTATTTGACGAGCCTCGTCCATACAAATTTTTACCATTATTATTGTTATTACTTCAACTATTAAATGTTATAAATGATTAACAATCAAAGAGTGTTACAAAAAAAATGTTCTCTTTTTTTTGAAAGTTCAAATCATATTTACTTTTATAAACCATCTTTAGAGATGAAATTGTTTATCTTGTTTCTTTACTTATCGAATACGCAAGTTGGCATTATGGCGCCAATCTAGATAACAGCGAAACTTACAAATCAAACATTTTTCCACTCCCAACTTAAACATCTTGCATATTAATCCAATTATTCAATCAAGTACAGATCATATATACTTCACACATAATATAATTACATAGACACTAGTATGCTTACACAAATTTAGAAAACATTCTCAAACAATATTTATCAAAAGCAGATTTTCTTTAGTATCAAGATAATACTTAATGAAATATTGCTGTAGATTTCTATTAGGTAAAATCAATAATTTTGAGTGTTCTTTTTTAACTTAAATATATCACCTTTGGTTGAACCAGGTTGCTTTCATAAATTATTCAAATAATATTTTTCTTTTCATATATTTAACATTCAAGTATTTTCTTTTGTTTCATTTTACATAAACCTTTCAACAATTTTCAGACTGTTCTTCAACCCTTCATCGGTTTTTCTATTTATTTTACCTATAACTCTTTTTCAATTCTATTTTAATTTTACTGCATCATCTTCATAACCCTTACTTTATCACATTAACATCCTCTTTTACTTTTTGTAAGTTTGTTAAATATACCAACTTTTCTTTTTTCTAACACTCATAACCTGAAATAAACACTTGAGCGAGCATCGATAGAATTGTTACAAAAATATCTTTATTGCTTTTATCTTTAAAAAATATCACCTTACTTGATCAAAATAATCTTAACAGTAAACCTTGTTGCTTTTGCTATAACCTCTACTTTCCTTTCTCTTATACAAAGTATAAACAAACCCAGATCACAAATTTTGGGAAATTTCCAATTTCTTACGATTCACCGCTTAATAGCATATATCTTCTATGACTAGTAACAGAATCTTGAACATTCTTATCTAATTCACATCAGCATGTACTTTAATTCACAATTGTAATAATTTCCGGTTCGCCTTCGACCTTATTTTCAACTTTTGTGCATCTCTCTCGCACTTTCGTTTTCTCTTAATTCACACTGACGTTTTATCATATGTATGTCCAAGAACTCTCGTTACTTCTTTCTTCTATCGATGCTATTTATCATTCCATTAACACTATATCATCTTTCATTCTGGAGAACTTCCCAAGTGTATCTCCTTTGAGCGTAAATGTTCGATCTTCTTTCTCTTTCGTTCTTCACTCTATCTGTGCATAATCATAGATAACTTCGAGGTTTACTTAAATTTTTAAATCTTACTCTTCGCATGTTTTTTAAATGAAATATTAAATCTCAAAACAACTTTAACAATTTCATAATATACCCACTCGTTCAAATGTCTATTGAGATTAATAGCAACCAGTGCTTTTACCAAATGTATGAGTAACAGAACAGTTTCTCATTGAACCTTAACTAGTTCAAACAACTATCAAAGAATATATATATTTACTGTTTACATTACATTTGACTCTAGATAACATTTATACATTTTTAGTAGCTTATTTCCATTAAGAGATTTTCATACACATAATATAACAATCACAAATTTATGTTCGATATTTAGAGCTTGTTGTTCTTTCTTTTTCTAAGCCAACCTTTTTCTTCTTCCTCTGCTTCCAACTTTCTTCAAGAAGAGAAACTAATTTCTTCTTTCTCTTCTTCCAGTCTAGATTCTGTCGAGGCTTCGCATCATGCTCAACATCTTCATAAAATACATACACTCCTTGCTTTTTCAGTTTCACCTTCTTCTTACTTTTCTCCGGCAACGCAGTGTCTGAATCTGATTCATCTGTGTTGGCATTCTTAGTCCTTTCGCGAACTTTCTCCATTACGTTCTCCGATGTTTCTTCAGTTTTATCTAAATTCTTCGCCCTCTTCACTTCCTTTCGATTCAGTTTTTTCAGTTTTTCTATAAAATCATATTTAAGTCTTGATCTATTTTTCTTTCTCTTGTTGATCATAATCATTTCCTGAAATGTTCTGTCTGAAGTTACACATCCTTTCAAGTTGGAGAACAGGTCATCATTTTTCGCATTCGGTTCTCTAGGAATAAATTCATTTCCAATTTTTATCAGCTCGTTATTTCGCTGCATATCAATGGGTAATATATCCTCAACTTTCTTCAGTTTAGTTTCTAATACACTCACTTGTTTGTGTTGAATCTTCACTGGACTTTCAAAAACCTCCTCTTTGAATTCTGAACTCGTCTTTGGTTCTTCATGCATAATCTGACAAGAATGCTTATGATCATGTAAACTACATAACTCTTCCAATTTAGATACTTTACTTTCTAACTTATCCAATCTGTCTTCCAGCCGGACGCTCATTTCTTGCATGGTTCGTTTACTTTCCTCCACATTCTGGTACAACATGTCAAATTTATGATTCTGCTCTTGCCTATCCTCTTCTCTAAATTTAAGTTGCTCTTGCCTATCCTCTTCTCTAAATTTAAGTTGCTCTTGCCTATCCTCTTCTCTAAATTTAAGTTGCTCTTGCCTATCCTCTTCTCTAAATTTAAGTTGCTCTTGTTTATTCTTCTCCATAGTATGACACAAGATATCAAATTTCCTATTCTGTTCTTGCCTACTCTGCTTCATAAATAACAAAAGTGTCGTGAGGTTAACATTCTCTTCATTTTCGTCAGTTAATTTTTGGACATCCTGTGCACTTTCTTCTACTTTTAGTTCAATTGAAGTTTCATTATCAGCGCGACTCTTACATTGTTCACAGCAAAAATCAGCCTGATCATCTTTGAATTCACATTTGGTCATTCCCACACAATCTCTGTGGAACATTTGTTTACAGACTGAACAAACAATTCCGCCGTTTGAAATACTCAACCTGCCGCAACAGGGACCTTCCCATATCGTTCGAGCCATGTCCGCACCACTGACTTACTTATGGCTAGCTTGCTAAACCCTTAATCCCTTACAGCTGCAGCAAGAGAGAGAAGAAAAAAAGAAACCTGCTCTTCCGATCAACCAGTACAGCTTTTTCTTCCATTTTCTTACCTAGAACACCAATATTTTACACACAAATAATCCAATATTAACACGATTTCTTAAATTTAACATTGTATCTCAACAAATAACCAGAAGGATTTCCCGGGTTTCGGCACCATATATCGTTTTTTCTTTGGTTTTACTTTTTACTAGAGCAATTTATATTCTGCCGTCGAAAAACGTCAACCACACAAAAGGAGACTAGCAGTGAATTTTTATATTCAACTATCTAAGTATTCATACACCACAAAATACAGTATTAATATTTATTAAAGGCCCAGGCACCTGACGTCTGTGGTTTACAAACGATTCCGGAATACACAGATTAGTCAGCTTCCGGTGTGAATTTGTTGAGATAGACCAAACTTAGTTCTTAGAGGTTATTTCACAGAGTACTTACGTCTTCGATGTAACTACTTCGGTATTTACTTCATTTGGCGATTAACACGCTGAAAAACACTAACGTCGAACACTTAGGGGGAGTTGGGGGAAAGCACAAATCTTGCTGATACCGAGTTCGACGTCTTCAATCTTCTAATCCCCCTGTCGTTGGTTCATAATAAACATGTAGCCTCTCTTCTTTAGTAACCTTTTCTCAGGTTCAGGTAGAGATACTGCACAGGCCGATAGTTCACTCACAGTTCGTTCCTTAGACACTATATTTCTTTCCGGCTGAGATTATGGCCGATAGTTCACTTACAGTTTTTCACAGCCCGCGAAACCAATAACCAACGTAACACGGATCCTAACCATATCAATGCTTGACTCGGACTGTCTTCTCTGCAACGCACATCAACCGTTCGCTAGAAAAGACGTTAGCTTATCTTGCCGCCCTTTTCTCGTCAGCGAGGGCGGGTCAACTTTTATAAGGGGTGCGTTAAGATCGGTTACAACAGCCCCCTCCTCCAAAAAGTTATTAGATGGACATTTATGAGAGATAATAACTTGATAACTATTACAATTCTAAACGACACCTTCAATTATTTGACGAGCCTCGTCCATACAAATTTTTACCATTATTATTGTTGTTACTTCAACTATTAAATGTGATAAATGATTAACAATCAAAGAGTGTTACAAAAAAAATGTTCTCTTTTTTTTGAAAGTTCAAATCATATTTACTTTTATAAACCATCTTTAGAGATGAAATTGTTTATCTTGTTTCTTTACTTATCGAATACGCAAGTTGGCATTATGGCGCCAATCTAGATAACAGCGAAACTTACAAATCAAACATTTTTCCACTCCCAACTTAAACATCTTGCATATTAATCCAATTATTCAATCAAGTACAGATCATATATACTTCACACATAATATAATTACATAGACACTAGTATGCTTACACAAATTTAGAAAACATTCTCAAACAATATTTATCAAAAGCAGATTTTCTTTAGTATCAAGATAATACTTAATGAAATATTGCTGTAGATTTCTATTAGGTAAAATCAATAATTTTGAGTGTTCTTTTTTAACTTAAATATATCACCTTTGGTTGAACCAGGTTGCTTTCATAAATTATTCAAATAATATTTTTCTTTTCATATATTTAACATTCAAGTATTTTCTTTTGTTTCATTTTACATAAACCTTTCAACAATTTTCAGACTGTTCTTCAACCCTTCATCGGTTTTTCTATTTATTTTACCTATAACTCTTTTTCAATTCTATTTTAATTTTACTGCATCATCTTCATAACCCTTACTTTATCACATTAACATCCTCTTTTACTTTTTGTAAGTTTGTTAAATATACCAACTTTTCTTTTTTCTAACACTCATAACCTGAAATAAACACTTGAGCGAGCATCGATAGAATTGTTACAAACATATCTTTATTGCTTTTATCTTTAAAAAATATCACCTTACTTGATCAAAATAATCTTAACAGTAAACCTTGTTGCTTTTGCTATAACCTCTACTTTCCTTTCTCTTATACAAAGTATAAACAAACCCAGATCACAAATTTTGGGAAATTTCCAATTTCTTACGATTCACCGCTTAATAGCATATATCTTCTATGACTAGTAACAGAATCTTGAACATTCTTATCTAATTCACATCAGCATGTACTTTAATTCACAATTGTAATAATTTCCGGTTCGCCTTCGACCTTATTTTCAACTTTTGTGCATCTCTCTCGCACTTTCGTTTTCTCTTAATTCACACTGACGTTTTATCATATGTATGTCCAAGAACTCTCGTTACTTCTTTCTTCTATCGATGCTATTTATCATTCCATTAACACTATATCATCTTTCATTCTGGAGAACTTCCCAAGTGTATCTCCTTTGAGCGTAAATGTTCGATCTTCTTTCTCTTTCGTTCTTCACTCTATCTGTGCATAATCATAGATAACTTCGAGGTTTACTTAAATTTTTAAATCTTACTCTTCGCATGTTTTTTAAATGAAATATTAAATCTCAAAACAACTTTAACAATTTCATAATATACCCACTCGTTCAAATGTCTATTGAGATTAATAGCAACCAGTGCTTTTACCAAATGTATGAGTAACAGAACAGTTTCTCATTGAACCTTAACTAGTTCAAACAACTATCAAAGAATATATATATTTACTGTTTACATTACATTTGACTCTAGATAACATTTATACATTTTTAGTAGCTTATTTCCATTAAGAGATTTTCATACACATAATATAACAATCACAAATTTATGTTCGATATTTAGAGCTTGTTGTTCTTTCTTTTTCTAAGCCAACCTTTTTCTTCTTCCTCTGCTTCCAACTTTCTTCAAGAAGAGAAACTAATTTCTTCTTTCTCTTCTTCCAGTCTAGATTCTGTCGAGGCTTCGCATCATGCTCAACATCTTCATAAAATACATACACTCCTTGCTTTTTCAGTTTCACCTTCTTCTTACTTTTCTCCGGCAACGCAGTGTCTGAATCTGATTCATCTGTGTTGGCATTCTTAGTCCTTTCGCGAACTTTCTCCATTACGTTCTCCGATGTTTCTTCAGTTTTATCTAAATTCTTCGCCCTCTTCACTTCCTTTCGATTCAGTTTTTTCAGTTTTTCTATAAAATCATATTTAAGTCTTGATCTATTTTTCTTTCTCTTGTTGATCATAATCATTTCCTGAAATGTTCTGTCTGAAGTTACACATCCTTTCAAGTTGGAGAACAGGTCATCATTTTTCGCATTCGGTTCTCTAGGAATAAATTCATTTCCAATTTTTATCAGCTCGTTATTTCGCTGCATATCAATGGGTAATATATCCTCAACTTTCTTCAGTTTAGTTTCTAATACACTCACTTGTTTGTGTTGAATCTTCACTGGACTTTCAAAAACCTCCTCTTTGAATTCTGAACTCGTCTTTGGTTCTTCATGCATAATCTGACAAGAATGCTTATGATCATGTAAACTACATAACTCTTCCAATTTAGATACTTTACTTTCTAACTTATCCAATCTGTCTTCCAGCCGGACGCTCATTTCTTGCATGGTTCGTTTACTTTCCTCCACATTCTGGTACAACATGTCAAATTTATGATTCTGCTCTTGCCTATCCTCTTCTCTAAATTTAAGTTGCTCTTGCCTATCCTCTTCTCTAAATTTAAGTTGCTCTTGCCTATCCTCTTCTCTAAATTTAAGTTGCTCTTGCCTATCCTCTTCTCTAAATTTAAGTTGCTCTTGTTTATTCTTCTCCATAGTATGACACAAGATATCAAATTTCCTATTCTGTTCTTGCCTACTCTGCTTCATAAATAACAAAAGTGTCGTGAGGTTAACATTCTCTTCATTTTCGTCAGTTAATTTTTGGACATCCTGTGCACTTTCTTCTACTTTTAGTTCAATTGAAGTTTCATTATCAGCGCGACTCTTACATTGTTCACAGCAAAAATCAGCCTGATCATCTTTGAATTCACATTTGGTCATTCCCACACAATCTCTGTGGAACATTTGTTTACAGACTGAACAAACAATTCCGCCGTTTGAAATACTCAACCTGCCGCAACAGGGACCTTCCCATATCGTTCGAGCCATGTCCGCACCACTGACTTACTTATGGCTAGCTTGCTAAACCCTTAATCCCTTACAGCTGCAGCAAGAGAGAGAAGAAAAAAAGAAACCTGCTCTTCCGATCAACCAGTACAGCTTTTTCTTCCATTTTCTTACCTAGAACACCAATATTTTACACACAAATAATCCAATATTAACACGATTTCTTAAATTTAACATTGTATCTCAACAAATAACCAGAAGGATTTCCCGGGTTTCGGCACCATATATCGTTTTTTCTTTGGTTTTACTTTTTACTAGAGCAATTTATATTCTGCCGTCGAAAAACGTCAACCACACAAAAGGAGACTAGCAGTGAATTTTTATATTCAACTATCTAAGTATTCATACACCACAAAATACAGTATTAATATTTATTAAAGGCCCAGGCACCTGACGTCTGTGGTTTACAAACGATTCCGGAATACACAGATTAGTCAGCTTCCGGTGTGAATTTGTTGAGATAGACCAAACTTAGTTCTTAGAGGTTATTTCACAGAGTACTTACGTCTTCGATGTAACTACTTCGGTATTTACTTCATTTGGCGATTAACACGCTGAAAAACACTAACGTCGAACACTTAGGGGGAGTTGGGGGAAAGCACAAATCTTGCTGATACCGAGTTCGACGTCTTCAATCTTCTAATCCCCCTGTCGTTGGTTCATAATAAACATGTAGCCTCTCTTCTTTAGTAACCTTTTCTCAGGTTCAGGTAGAGATACTGCACAGGCCGATAGTTCACTCACAGTTCGTTCCTTAGACACTATATTTCTTTCCGGCTGAGATTATGGCCGATAGTTCACTTACAGTTTTTCACAGCCCGCGAAACCAATAACCAACGTAACACGGATCCTAACCATATCAATGCTTGACTCGGACTGTCTTCTCTGCAACGCACATCAACCGTTCGCTAGAAAAGACGTTAGCTTATCTTGCCGCCCTTTTCTCGTCAGCGAGGGCGGGTCAACTTTTATAAGGGGTGCGTTAAGATCGGTTACAACAGCCCCCTCCTCCAAAAAGTTATTAGATGGACATTTATGAGAGATAATAACTTGATAACTATTACAATTCTAAACGACACCTTCAATTATTTGACGAGCCTCGTCCATACAAATTTTTACCATTATTATTGTTGTTACTTCAACTATTAAATGTGATAAATGATTAACAATCAAAGAG
Organism: Lepisma saccharinum; assembly: GCF_977018435.1. Lineage (NCBI taxonomy): Eukaryota > Metazoa > Arthropoda > Insecta > Zygentoma > Lepismatidae > Lepisma > Lepisma saccharinum. Next base: position 34,666,666 of record NC_139246.1, on the reverse strand, counting down.
TGTTACAAAAAAAATGTTCTCTTTTTTTTGAAAGTTCAAATCATATTTACTTTTATAAACCATCTTTAGAGATGAAATTGTTTATCTTGTTTCTTTACTTATCGAATACGCAAGTTGGCATTATGGCGCCAATCTAGATAACAGCGAAACTTACAAATCAAACATTTTTCCACTCCCAACTTAAACATCTTGCATATTAATCCAATTATTCAATCAAGTACAGATCATATATACTTCACACATAATATAATTACATAGACACTAGTATGCTTACACAAATTTAGAAAACATTCTCAAACAATATTTATCAAAAGCAGATTTTCTTTAGTATCAAGATAATACTTAATGAAATATTGCTGTAGATTTCTATTAGGTAAAATCAATAATTTTGAGTGTTCTTTTTTAACTTAAATATATCACCTTTGGTTGAACCAGGTTGCTTTCATAAATTATTCAAATAATATTTTTCTTTTCATATATTTAACATTCAAGTATTTTCTTTTGTTTCATTTTACATAAACCTTTCAACAATTTTCAGACTGTTCTTCAACCCTTCATCGGTTTTTCTATTTATTTTACCTATAACTCTTTTTCAATTCTATTTTAATTTTACTGCATCATCTTCATAACCCTTACTTTATCACATTAACATCCTCTTTTACTTTTTGTAAGTTTGTTAAATATACCAACTTTTCTTTTTTCTAACACTCATAACCTGAAATAAACACTTGAGCGAGCATCGATAGAATTGTTACAAACATATCTTTATTGCTTTTATCTTTAAAAAATATCACCTTACTTGATCAAAATAATCTTAACAGTAAACCTTGTTGCTTTTGCTATAACCTCTACTTTCCTTTCTCTTATACAAAGTATAAACAAACCCAGATCACAAATTTTGGGAAATTTCCAATTTCTTACGATTCACCGCTTAATAGCATATATCTTCTATGACTAGTAACAGAATCTTGAACATTCTTATCTAATTCACATCAGCATGTACTTTAATTCACAATTGTAATAATTTCCGGTTCGCCTTCGACCTTATTTTCAACTTTTGTGCATCTCTCTCGCACTTTCGTTTTCTCTTAATTCACACTGACGTTTTATCATATGTATGTCCAAGAACTCTCGTTACTTCTTTCTTCTATCGATGCTATTTATCATTCCATTAACACTATATCATCTTTCATTCTGGAGAACTTCCCAAGTGTATCTCCTTTGAGCGTAAATGTTCGATCTTCTTTCTCTTTCGTTCTTCACTCTATCTGTGCATAATCATAGATAACTTCGAGGTTTACTTAAATTTTTAAATCTTACTCTTCGCATGTTTTTTAAATGAAATATTAAATCTCAAAACAACTTTAACAATTTCATAATATACCCACTCGTTCAAATGTCTATTGAGATTAATAGCAACCAGTGCTTTTACCAAATGTATGAGTAACAGAACAGTTTCTCATTGAACCTTAACTAGTTCAAACAACTATCAAAGAATATATATATTTACTGTTTACATTACATTTGACTCTAGATAACATTTATACATTTTTAGTAGCTTATTTCCATTAAGAGATTTTCATACACATAATATAACAATCACAAATTTATGTTCGATATTTAGAGCTTGTTGTTCTTTCTTTTTCTAAGCCAACCTTTTTCTTCTTCCTCTGCTTCCAACTTTCTTCAAGAAGAGAAACTAATTTCTTCTTTCTCTTCTTCCAGTCTAGATTCTGTCGAGGCTTCGCATCATGCTCAACATCTTCATAAAATACATACACTCCTTGCTTTTTCAGTTTCACCTTCTTCTTACTTTTCTCCGGCAACGCAGTGTCTGAATCTGATTCATCTGTGTTGGCATTCTTAGTCCTTTCGCGAACTTTCTCCATTACGTTCTCCGATGTTTCTTCAGTTTTATCTAAATTCTTCGCCCTCTTCACTTCCTTTCGATTCAGTTTTTTCAGTTTTTCTATAAAATCATATTTAAGTCTTGATCTATTTTTCTTTCTCTTGTTGATCATAATCATTTCCTGAAATGTTCTGTCTGAAGTTACACATCCTTTCAAGTTGGAGAACAGGTCATCATTTTTCGCATTCGGTTCTCTAGGAATAAATTCATTTCCATTTTTTATCAGCTCGTTATTTCGCTGCATATCAATGGGTAATATATCCTCAACTTTCTTCAGTTTAGTTTCTAATACACTCACTTGTTTGTGTTGAATCTTCACTGGACTTTCAAAAACCTCCTCTTTGAATTCTGAACTCGTCTTTGGTTCTTCATGCATAATCTGACAAGAATGCTTATGATCATGTAAACTACATAACTCTTCCAATTTAGATACTTTACTTTCTAACTTATCCAATCTGTCTTCCAGCCGGACGCTCATTTCTTGCATGGTTCGTTTACTTTCCTCCACATTCTGGTACAACATGTCAAATTTATGATTCTGCTCTTGCCTATCCTCTTCTCTAAATTTAAGTTGCTCTTGCCTATCCTCTTCTCTAAATTTAAGTTGCTCTTGCCTATCCTCTTCTCTAAATTTAAGTTGCTCTTGCCTATCCTCTTCTCTAAATTTAAGTTGCTCTTGTTTATTCTTCTCCATAGTATGACACAAGATATCAAATTTCCTATTCTGTTCTTGCCTACTCTGCTTCATAAATAACAAAAGTGTCGTGAGGTTAACATTCTCTTCATTTTCGTCAGTTAATTTTTGGACATCCTGTGCACTTTCTTCTACTTTTAGTTCAATTGAAGTTTCATTATCAGCGCGACTCTTACATTGTTCACAGCAAAAATCAGCCTGATCATCTTTGAATTCACATTTGGTCATTCCCACACAATCTCTGTGGAACATTTGTTTACAGACTGAACAAACAATTCCGCCGTTTGAAATACTCAACCTGCCGCAACAGGGACCTTCCCATATCGTTCGAGCCATGTCCGCACCACTGACTTACTTATGGCTAGCTTGCTAAACCCTTAATCCCTTACAGCTGCAGCAAGAGAGAGAAGAAAAAAAGAAACCTGCTCTTCCGATCAACCAGTACAGCTTTTTCTTCCATTTTCTTACCTAGAACACCAATATTTTACACACAAATAATCCAATATTAACACGATTTCTTAAATTTAACATTGTATCTCAACAAATAACCAGAAGGATTTCCCGGGTTTCGGCACCATATATCGTTTTTTCTTTGGTTTTACTTTTTACTAGAGCAATTTATATTCTGCCGTCGAAAAACATCAACCACACAAAAGGAGACTAGCAGTGAATTTTTATATTTAACTATCTAAGTATTCATACACCACAAAATACAGTATTAATATTTATTAAAGGCCCAGGCACCTGACGTCTGTGGTTTACAAACGATTCCGGAATACACAGATTAGTCAGCTTCCGGTGTGAATTTGTTGAGATAGACCAAACTTAGTTCTTAGAGGTTATTTCACAGAGTACTTACGTCTTCGATGTAACTACTTCGGTATTTACTTCATTTGGCGATTAACACGCTGAAAAACACTAACGTCGAACACTTAGGGGGAGTTGGGGGAAAGCACAAATCTTGCTGATACCGAGTTCGACGTCTTCAATCTTCTAATCCCCCTGTCGTTGGTTCATAATAAACATGTAGCCTCTCTTCTTTAGTAACCTTTTCTCAGGTTCAGGTAGAGATACTGCACAGGCCGATAGTTCACTCACAGTTCGTTCCTTAGACACTATATTTCTTTCCGGCTGAGATTATGGCCGATAGTTCACTTACAGTTTTTCACAGCCCGCGAAACCAATAACCAACGTAACACGGATCCTAACCATATCAATGCTTGACTCGGACTGTCTTCTCTGCAACGCACATCAACCGTTCGCTAGAAAAGACGTTAGCTTATCTTGCCGCCCTTTTCTCGTCAGCGAGGGCGGGTCAACTTTTATAAGGGGTGCGTTAAGATCGGTTACAACAGCCCCCTCCTCCAAAAAGTTATTAGATGGACATTTATGAGAGATAATAACTTGATAACTATTACAATTCTAAACGACACCTTCAATTATTTGACGAGCCTCGTCCATACAAATTTTTACCATTATTATTGTTGTTACTTCAACTATTAAATGTTATAAATGATTAACAATCAAAGAGTGTTACAAAAAAAATGTTCTCTTTTTTTTGAAAGTTCAAATCATATTTACTTTTATAAACCATCTTTAGAGATGAAATTGTTTATCTTGTTTCTTTACTTATCGAATACGCAAGTTGGCATTATGGCGCCAATCTAGATAACAGCGAAACTTACAAATCAAACATTTTTCCACTCCCAACTTAAACATCTTGCATATTAATCCAATTATTCAATCAAGTACAGATCATATATACTTCACACATAATATAATTACATAGACACTAGTATGCTTACACAAATTTAGAAAACATTCTCAAACAATATTTATCAAAAGCAGATTTTCTTTAGTATCAAGATAATACTTAATGAAATATTGCTGTAGATTTCTATTAGGTAAAATCAATAATTTTGAGTGTTCTTTTTTAACTTAAATATATCACCTTTGGTTGAACCAGGTTGCTTTCATAAATTATTCAAATAATATTTTTCTTTTCATATATTTAACATTCAAGTATTTTCTTTTGTTTCATTTTACATAAACCTTTCAACAATTTTCAGACTGTTCTTCAACCCTTCATCGGTTTTTCTATTTATTTTACCTATAACTCTTTTTCAATTCTATTTTAATTTTACTGCATCATCTTCATAACCCTTACTTTATCACATTAACATCCTCTTTTACTTTTTGTAAGTTTGTTAAATATACCAACTTTTCTTTTTTCTAACACTCATAACCTGAAATAAACACTTGAGCGAGCATCGATAGAATTGTTACAAAAATATCTTTATTGCTTTTATCTTTAAAAAATATCACCTTACTTGATCAAAATAATCTTAACAGTAAACCTTGTTGCTTTTGCTATAACCTCTACTTTCCTTTCTCTTATACAAAGTATAAACAAACCCAGATCACAAATTTTGGGAAATTTCCAATTTCTTACGATTCACCGCTTAATAGCATATATCTTCTATGACTAGTAACAGAATCTTGAACATTCTTATCTAATTCACATCAGCATGTACTTTAATTCACAATTGTAATAATTTCCGGTTCGCCTTCGACCTTATTTTCAACTTTTGTGCATCTCTCTCGCACTTTCGTTTTCTCTTAATTCACACTGACGTTTTATCATATGTATGTCCAAGAACTCTCGTTACTTCTTTCTTCTATCGATGCTATTTATCATTCCATTAACACTATATCATCTTTCATTCTGGAGAACTTCCCAAGTGTATCTCCTTTGAGCGTAAATGTTCGATCTTCTTTCTCTTTCGTTCTTCACTCTATCTGTGCATAATCATAGATAACTTCGAGGTTTACTTAAATTTTTAAATCTTACTCTTCGCATGTTTTTTAAATGAAATATTAAATCTCAAAACAACTTTAACAATTTCATAATATACCCACTCGTTCAAATGTCTATTGAGATTAATAGCAACCAGTGCTTTTACCAAATGTATGAGTAACAGAACAGTTTCTCATTGAACCTTAACTAGTTCAAACAACTATCAAAGAATATATATATTTACTGTTTACATTACATTTGACTCTAGATAACATTTATACATTTTTAGTAGCTTATTTCCATTAAGAGATTTTCATACACATAATATAACAATCACAAATTTATGTTCGATATTTAGAGCTTGTTGTTCTTTCTTTTTCTAAGCCAACCTTTTTCTTCTTCCTCTGCTTCCAACTTTCTTCAAGAAGAGAAACTAATTTCTTCTTTCTCTTCTTCCAGTCTAGATTCTGTCGAGGCTTCGCATCATGCTCAACATCTTCATAAAATACATACACTCCTTGCTTTTTCAGTTTCACCTTCTTCTTACTTTTCTCCGGCAACGCAGTGTCTGAATCTGATTCATCTGTGTTGGCATTCTTAGTCCTTTCGCGAACTTTCTCCATTACGTTCTCCGATGTTTCTTCAGTTTTATCTAAATTCTTCGCCCTCTTCACTTCCTTTCGATTCAGTTTTTTCAGTTTTTCTATAAAATCATATTTAAGTCTTGCTCTATTTTTCTTTCTCTTGTTGATCATAATCAATAGATTCTAATATATGTTCACCTCTACTCAGTTGCGGCTGCTGCCTATTCGCGCACTCGCAAGTGCACACCCAAATTAATGTGCAATATAATTGATTTTTATTATATTTATTCATTGAAAGCCATTTCTTTAAAACAGCAAATGTTCCCGGACCACATTACCTTTCATTTACTTCCTTACGTCAGCTTTTCTATGTGAGTAACTCGCGTCGGATGGGCGGCATGAACACAATTGGGAAGTGCACACAGCTGCACCTGGCTGCACATCAAAATGGCGCTGTGTTCAACGGTGGGTAGAGGAAGCAGAAAGGCTCTTATGGCTTGCATCAAGGGCTTTCGGACTCGCTTCGAACAAATAATTGGGACATAGTAGCAACGGACATGCACTGTTCCTTCTTCGTCATGTAGTGTTGCAATCTTTCCACTCCTTGCCGTATGACGAAGTCGAGAACAACCCATGCATCATGCAAATTGAGGAATTTTTTTTCTCAGCAAGGGAAATTTTGATCTCTATCACCTCACGCGGTTCTGAGCAAAGCATTGAAATCCGAAGGAGGGGAGGGCGGGAAAGGAAGGGGAAAGGGCGTGGCGTGTAGTGACTAGCGTACAATTAAACCATGCAAGGCCAGATCCGATGAGTGGAATACGTCAGTTTTATAAAATGTCAGTGGTTTGAATTAAAAACATTCACATTGTCATAGGAATTGGTGCATTTAGACGCTCTGACTTGTATTTGCAAGTTCAACGAAAAAAAAATCAGAGTTTAATCTTGTATTTTTCTCACAACAGTGAATCCAATTTATATTCAGTGCATACGAGAATCTGTAAATTTTACTATTATGTCACTGATTTGAGATAATTTTTGTAGAGGTGCTGGCAAGAACTAGTTGCATTTGATTAGGGTTTCGAGGATCCTCATTACAATGACTAAAGTGAATAAGTACATTAAAAATGGTAATTAACTTAAGTGCATGATGAAATATTTATGAAAAAAGGCAAAGTGCTCCCCTGTGCTTAGCACCACGACCATGAAGGCGTATAGGGGGTGTGTGGGTAACGTCCCACACTTTGTTGATCCGGTCGTGAGTGGGAGTGATGTGAGCAGCATCACGCCCCTGACCGCCTTTACCAGGTAGAGTCCAGCGCAGATAATTCTGCCGTGCAATGCGCGACAGAACTAAAGAAGCAGTGTTGCTAATGGACCAGATAGAAAAATCGCTGCGGTGCGCCGATGCACAGCTGTTACGTACAACAATGAAATTAGAGAATTCAGGTCTATCTAACGTTGAGTTTTAAACGTCATGCATTATACCAGGACTAGGATTAATATGTACTAACAAGTGGCTTTGTATGTAGCTACTAAAAATTCGCAAAATATGAACTAACACATAAGTAAAATTACCAAAAATGCTGCAAAGAAGACTTCTTCATACGATTCCTTATTTGAGTGATTTCAAACAAAATAAAAAAATATATATATTATTTTTCATTGCATTAATGCACTGGTGGCGTTCTAACTTTTCACTCCCAAAACCCGTATACACTGGTATGGAACTGCAACGGCAGATAATAACATGCCAACGTGTTAAACCGCTACAATTGCACCATAACACTCCTCCTGAAGCAGTATTATTATTTCCTCTCTGAGATCGGCGACAGTCGGTTGCCTTTGTTGTACATTTACAAAGGATGCCGGCTTCCACAACAATAACAAGTACATATACTGCCACTAGACGATAAGCTGCGCGGCTTTTTCTTTTGTTATGAACCAGGGCCGGCGCTAGTCATTTTGCCTCCCTGGGAGGTGGCGGCAGATGCCGCTCTATTTCGACCCCCCCCCCCCCGGTCATTACGCAGCAACGGAAAATTGAAAATCAATATATTCCTAACTAAAACATCAAAATATAAAATAAATAATGAGACTTCTTATGCTATTTCAATACTATTCAGCGCAAAAGAATATCTCGCTCGATCACAGTTTTCAATAGGCTTATTTTTTTCTTCTCTTCAAATTTTGCCGCTCTGGGCGATGGGACGGTTCGCCCTCCCCTTCCGCCGGCCCTGCTATGAACTTGGTCACCCATCAAAGCATGGCAATTTTAACACAGAAAACAATATGCATCGCAAAAATGCAGCAAAAATGACAGCCTCCTCTATGCAATTTCTACAAGAACACTTGCCGGAGCCAGAGTTGAAATGATGTTGGAGCCACATAATTTATTTATTTTGAATAATTCCAAAATTATGAAATATGAACAATTTGTTGCTGCTGTTCGCTGCTCTCTTGCCAAAATGCTTTATTGGGATGCTAACACCATGACTGGCTTCCTCCTTCACGAACTCGTGCACGTTGCTTAGAATTTCCCGAGCTTGGCTATGCAAGGTTTTTGATTTCAACTTCGACAGAACTGGAGGCATTATGGAATTTAACGTTCATTAGCAAACACACACTTTTACATACACACACGCAATACACGCACACAACGTCAAACCGGTCAAATACTTAGTATAAAATAAAAATATGGTGCTTCCAATCCAACGAAACTCACCGTCACTTTACCTGCCTTTTCCCCTTCCGTGACAGAAATAGTGCTTCATTATTACAGTTGGCAACACTAGTTACTAGCTAGCCAATGAACATGCACTGCATAAAAGAAGCAACCACTACGCCGTGCTATATTGCCACATCAGCGTCCCTACCGAACGGTGGGAACCGCGAGCTGGAGCGCTAGTCAATTGTTTTCAATGATGTTTGCGCGAGTGTGTCCAGGAATGGAATGACAATGTGGCAACAATAGCGAAGGTTTTCGAGCAGGGTAGAACACATGATGCTAAGGGAGAGGGAGACGAAACGAAAATTCGTTTCTACGCAACGGCAAATTTACGTGTGTGGCACTCTACCCATGTCATTCGACGCTGGGTGGGCGTCGGAGCCGCTTCCAACGTTAGAAAAGTGGAATGAAACTTGGGTTTCTGATGGGACATATTTCCATTGAAGAAAGATATACATTATTAAAACACGGCAATTACACAAAATGCTGGCAATATTATTATCCTTTACAAACCATAGCAGTTTATCGGTATAGCATTGCGAGTGATTTTGTCAGGTTGTCGAATGCTGAATTTTCTACAGGTCACGAAAGAGACCAAACAACACATCTTCTCTCGTGACCGATTAGGAAAATCACTAGGGTATTTAAATTTTGTAATAAACCTTATTTTTTTTAAATTTTAATGAAATATAACTCTGCTATCGTCTCATCATCAGGGAACGGTGCGTCGTAACTTGGATTGCAAATGCGATTAGCAGAAACAGGCAAGAATAATTGAGTGGGAATAACACCTCTTCCGGACGCGAGGTCAAGGTGTACACCCATAGACACAGATCACGAGCCGACACTCTCTCTACCATATCGCCGCAGATTAAAATGCAGCTAACGACAGTGTAAACAATTATAATGGCATGTTTATTAATATGAATTAATGATACACGTGATACAGAAAACACGGAAAAATTAAAAAACACATATTGTATTCCTTATTTTCTTTAAAAAAGGTAATGGAAATTTCCATAAGCGACTTTGAAATATTAAAAAAATACATATAATTTTTAGATCTTGTAACCGATTGTTTACATAAAGAAGTAAAAAGCAATCAATGCACCCCTTTTTGAAAGATTAGACTTTCCCAAAGACAAAGGAGAATGAATAAGCGCTCGTGCATTTTTTCGGCGCGGAGTAGTTTCAGTAGTGTTTCTTGACCCTTTGAGTGTAAGGCTACGTTACTTCGCGCGTTGGCTGCATAAGTTTACGTGCAGTAATTGGCGCGGAGATTTCGACTGGGAGGTGCTCGGTCTGTTGAGTTTTGCAGACGTCCGTGGACATTTTCTTCTGGCGAAGTGGTAGTAGAATCTTCAGTCGGAAGACCACGCTAGTCCGTCGTTGTTTGCAGAAGCACTAGAAACGTTAAATTGACATTAAGGCTATCTGGAAGAGAGATCATGCGGGAGTGAACTCTGTCTGCAGCAGTTTTGCAGATTTTCAGTCAGTGAAGCCGAGGCTGCAAAAGAGGGAATTTCTTCAACTTCGAGACATTGAGGACTCACCAGGAAAAGAAGACGGAACATTCAGTGAGCAACGAAGATTTTTGGATAAGAGATATCTAGTGTCGGGAGCTCTCGTGTATTGAACCCCAAGAGTCTAGTTCTGATAGAAAATCCACTGTAAAGTTTGAGGAGTATAGCGCTAATCCGATCTAAAAGCCGGCGAGGTGTCAGTACGTAGGTCTACATGTTAGTCTGTTTAATATTGTTTAATAACAAATGAAACTAGATTTTCCCTTGTTTTCCTTTCGCCAAGAAAATTCAAAGTACTAGTGTTAACTTTTTGTATTGAGTTTTCTCATGTTAATCAAAAACCGGTAGCGTATCATGGAAACATTTATTTTTAGTGAAATTGATTCTTAGTTTTCTACCGTGATTTAAAGTAAGAAAAGATAACCTGTTATTGTTTTCTTTCATATATTAAAATTATAATAATACTATATATTAAATTCTCTTGATCCAACTGTAATTACGTATAAGCAAAGCTAAGAATAATAAGCTAAAATCACGTCTTATCGTTATAAACTGAATTTGAAAATTGAGGCGCCTGCCCCTATTTGTATGACATACTATTCATACTATTAGCACAGATTTGGAAGCAAAAATGCGAGTGATGCTCTCAGCGCCTCTTAGCGGATTATTACAAATCTTCTTCCGAATGGCGATTCCCAGTGGGAGGTCCGTACAACGGTTTTCCTGCCTTAGTTGAAGATCTGCTTATATACCCTAATCTATGCTATTAGTGATTACTATTACGTGCCTTGTACGTCACATCATGGAAAACAACAATTGTTATTACAACTGAATTTGTATATTAAAGGACCTCTACCAGTGACTGCGATTCGGTTACAAAATAAAGGGGGGGAAGATGCCAATACTGGGGGGCAAGGATGGTAGATGAGGTTTAGCATAGTGCAGGGGCAAAAGTGGCAAAAAGTTAGGGGGGCAACTGCCTCCCACGCCCCCGTATTCGTCGCCATTGACCTCTACATATATAATATAAATATAAATATTACAGAGATTGCTCTGTAATCTAAACGTAATGATGATATGATAGTAGGTAAAGCACTAAAAAAATTGCTTCGTATTTGCAGGCCATGCAAAATAGTTATAAGTTTGAAATATGTAATTGTCGCCTTTGAACACCTTACATTGAAAAACTGGACTGAAGTCTTACATCCTACCCTGCCTCATTTCTTGCGGTGAGGTTGGGAGAGAGGGGAATTCGATCCCACATTACAAAGTGGTGCAAATGTCAATTTATACTGTAGGTCCAGTCCCGATTAACTCATCATTGCATAATGCGGTTTTATAACACACTTCGACCTTTCCTTGAGTGATAGAGGTACGAATTATATTGGTTTGGAATGTGCATATTAAAAAACCATAATTGTGAGTTTAGAGATAATGTTCAATGATGACTCCGTGCCCAGAGGTCCCGATTTCGAATCCCGGCTTTGGTATGGGTGTTCTTTGTGAGTGGCACTTCATCAAATTCATCACATCACCACTCATCCTCATCGCGAATATCAAAATTGGCAAAAAGCGACGCAAAATAATAAAAATCAATGATGATTGTGTATCACTTGTCAAATTACGAAAGTAGGTGTACAGTCATGGAAAAAAGTTCTTCCCCATAAGGCTTTAATAGGAGCAAGTAATGCAGGAGGGTAGGCAACACATATTGCACCCTTTGATGATCGGGTGATTTTGCCTGTCTTAACACCGAGAAATGTGTTCCACGCAAAGGTCAACATGACAGGAAAGCAAAGAGGGTCACGTGGAGTGTTGTGCTTCTCCACGTCCCCAGTTCTTGATCCACATTGCAGAAAAAGTAGAGCTGCATGCAATATATGAAAATAGGTTGTTTTCAACTACACGCTTAATTATGATTTTCCCAATTGTAAATCTATCAGACGTGTCTCCCGATTTAGTCGGGACAGTCTTTTACTTTGAATTCCTGCTTGTCATAGGCGTAACTTGACGGGAGCAGAAAGGACATATGTAACCCCCCCCAAAAAATCAGGTTTCTTAAAGCTGCTAAATCAGGAATTAAATACTATGATTTGACTCATCCAAAAAAAGTATTATATTGGAAGATTTTTCCCAAATACGTAGATAGCAATTTAATACTTTGAAAGTGTCTCAGATTTGTTTATTGTCACAACTTAGTGTGGCACAGGTCTACTACAAAAGTGGAATTTCGTAACAGAAATATGAACCCACTCCTTTTATTTCGTAGCCGATTTCATCTTGAAACTGAAATTAAGAATATTAGTTAACAATGTCATTGGTAAACAATAAAAATATGTGTTAGACCCAATTCTTTAATACCTTATCATAATCTTTATCGCAAGTTTAAATTTTGTTGTAAGTCCACTTTATGCAAAAAAGAAAGGTAAAGTTCTCACCTGTGCTTGGCGCTACGGCATGAAGGCGTATAGGGGGTGTGGGGGTAACGCCCCACACTTTCTTGATTCGTTCGTGAGTGGGGGTGATGTGATCAGCATCACGCCGCCCCACACTTTCTTGATTCGTTCGTGAGTGGGGGTGATGTGATCAGTATCACGCCCCTGACCGCCTTTACCCCCAGGGTTTCCCCCAGGTACCCATGTCATTCGACGCTGGGTGGGCGCTGGGGCCGCTTCCAACGTTAGAAAAGTTCCCGGGCTTGAACCGGCCAGGAATCGAACCCGGGGCCTATAGCATGGTAGTCAGACGCGTTGCCGACTGAGTCACCGGCACAGATAGACTAATCTGAAGTGCATACAGTTTAAAGTGGGATCCGAACCACTATGTGCGATCACCTCGTATCGTACCCCAGACCCCTTGATTACAAGGCCTTACCACTACGCCATCAGTGAGGCGCACACAATCTTTGTATTTCGACCTTTTTAAACCTATATGTATCATATAAGAGGTTGTTTAACGTTGCTATGCCTCTATGGATTATATTTAGCAAGTATTCGAGCACATAGCGTCAGGTTTCATAGAATATAAGCTTCTCTTCCATGTTTATGGTTTCCTGTCTGCAGTAGAAAAACTGGCAGGTTCCCATAGCTTTTCTTTCAATAGTCTTCCAATGGTTGCATATCATATCACTCAAATTTGATTCATTCGTTTCGAACACAATCCCCGATGGCGCAGTGGGATCGTGGGCGCCTTGTAATTAAGGGATCCCGGGTTCGATACTCGGTGGAGGAACATAGTGGTTCGGATCCCCCTTTAAACTATAGGTCCATTCACGATTAGCCTAACAGGACATAAAGTGGACTTAAGACACCAATCAACCAACCAACACAATCCCGTTATTGTCCAGATTATCGAATCCAGAACCTTCGTCGCGAATAACATAAGCAGAAAGACAACGTGAAATAACCGAACAGAAACAGAACCTAAAACCTACATCGGATAGATTGAATTAAGTCGACGATACAGCACGGGTTCTGAAATGAAAAAGAATACGAAAGTTGAAGGACCTCTATACGCACCCACTTTTCCTCCACTCAATGGGGAAGATATCCTTCTAGCTGAGAAGCCTTTACGTAGGAGTGCCCTGAGGGAACTTCAAGGCCACGACGATAAAGTGTTCTACGTGCAATGACGGGACCAAAACATACGTCAGATAGCTGTGTTCCTCCTTATTTCGTACGCCATTGATAACTGGAACACGTGACCTCGTCTTTGGTAGAGCAGAAGCCTGCTTGCTTGCCACCACCCTTTAGTTCAGTGACCTTCGCCCGTAGTCAGAAAGAGTGAATGACTCACCATATACTTGTTGTCTCTGAGGCTACACAAGAATAGATATTTCGTTAGTGGCTGTAAGTATTGTTTCATCTGCAGTTATATCAGTTAACATTTCAATAGTTTCCTTCCTAATGGTTACGTTAGTGATAAACATGTAAATTAGTTCTCGAGAGTGAACGTTTTATCTATTTGAACGGGGGATTTTTATACAGCCTGCATGTATTATTTTGTCCTGAAACAAGAAGAAATTCGAAGACGCAAAAAGAGTTGTATAAGAGTAGTTAACAAAAGGAAAAAAGAAGAAGAAAACGAAAATGTAAATGCTGAAATAAATTATGGTAGAGATCAAGTGAATAAAATTTTGTCATGGAGCCTCCTCGATGGCGTAGTGATAACGTCGTCGCCTTGTAATCAGTGGATCCCGGGTTTGATACACGGTGGATGCACATAGTGGTTAGTATCCCACTTTAAACTGAAGGTCGAGTCCAGATTAGCATATCTGTGCCCCAAACGAAAACTAAGAAAGAAATTGTCGCAGTGTAAGAAAATGTCATGTTCAACCAGATACGAAACAAAAGGGAATAATATATTGCAGGTTGGAGTTCACATCTGTAGCATCTAACCAGCACAATTATGAATCGCAACATATCGTATCAGATCCATTTGTATTATACATGTATGATAATATAAGAGAAGTAGAGGAAAGAGAAAACCAAGCGAAACACGGACGCCTTCTCCAGAATTTCAAATCTCGTTACATAAGGTTCTGGGTTGGAGTCCCGAACAGGCATGACTTTCTTGTTCTTGCCCTTTTATATGCTTCATTTCATCATAATTCATCGTTATGGTTTACCTGCAGGGGAAGAATAATGACAATAATTGCCAATACAAAGCCAATGACAAACAGAACAACTCGATTACGGAGGTGCCAAGAAGAAACGAGACTTGACAGTTTCTCCGTCTCTCGGTTTGTCGAATTGAAAATTGCTCTCCCGTTCTCGGTCTCGATTAGTTAAATATAGAAATCGAAAATGTATGTGAATGAATATACATGTATTTAATATATTCCGGTTTTGTAGGAGATTTCGTGAGAGATGAAATAAGTACTCTTCCATCGTATTTATTAGGGCCTCCCCGATGGCGCAGTGGTAGCGTCGTCGCCTTGTAATCAAGGGGTCCCAGGTTCGATACCTGGTGGAGGCACAAGTGGTTCGGATCCCACTTTAAACTGTAGATCCAGTCCCGATTAGCCTTGCTGTGCATAAAGTGGACTTAAAAAACACCAACTCAAAAACCATCGTATTTATTTTTATAATTTTTATTCCCTGTTCGATGATCGCGACGATAAGGACGAGTGACCATTACATGAAATTGATGACGAAATAGTCAAACACCCCCGACAAGGACGGTACTCAAACCCGGGAACTTTGGCGACGATATCGAATGTCAATCACTTAATGAGCTTGACCACCGAGCCTGCTTAATGTTGTTTCTGTCAGGTAATTCGTAATAATATCCCACATTCACTATCATTTGCTTCATAACTTATCTTATTGTTGTGATTAACCTGAATTCAAAGAATAAGTTGAAAGGCAAAAATGCAAGATTGAATGTCTCTGATGTTACTTCGTGCCGAATAATATGACGTGGTATTATGATATGAATTTATTAATCATATAATATGCCTATTCATTCCATTGATTGATCCCAATTGAGCACACAAAATATGGTATAATGTCCACTCCATGGAGGAGTGGTTAGCACAGCGCGCTACGGTGCCATGGGTCCCTGGTTAGAATCTCGACTTGGGCGTGGGTGTCCTTGGTAAGTGTCCCTTCATCAATTTCATCATAGCATCACTCATCTTCATCGTCGCTATTTGCCAAAAGTGAAAGAATAGCAAATCTAAATAACAAACATCCAATCAAATCGAACATCTCTACCGATTCAATTCTATACGGTACCGAATTCCTACTTTATTACTGCATCTTAAGTCATTTTACAGCATCTCAATTGTTTTCCGATTCGAAAACATTTGGAATGTTGTTTTGTGCAGTTGATTGTGCATTGTTTCGTTGTTTGGATTGTTTAATTAACGTCGCATTAATTAGTTTTAGACCAATCGTGACAGGGGAAAGCAAGATCACAAAGGAAGCGAAAAAGACAAGGAAGAGACCACGGCTTTCTTTAAAGATAGCATCCCGTGAATGCAACTCAAGTGACTGCAGAATATTATGAATAAAATTTATTTCGCTTTTTCCTTTTATTTCTGTTTCAGTTATTTTACTTCGCTTTTCTTCTACCACTCGCGTTACTCGTGTCGGTGAGGAAGAATTATAAACTCGTGAAATGGACGATGGTACAAAAAAAATATATGCCTCTCCCACGGTTCGAAACTGTCAGTTCAAAATATTGTCTTATTTTTAAAATTTACGGTCAAATATGGTTTGTCACGTAGCAATTTTCGCTTATCTCTTTCTCAAGGGGTTCCATTGCCTCTCTGATGTCGTAGTGGTAACGTCTTCGCCATGTAATGAAAGGCTTCCGAATTCAATACCAAATAGAGAGGCATTTGGTTCGGATCCCACTTTAATCTGTAGGTCCAGTGCATGAACTGGACTTAAACAATTAACGTGTGGCATGTGGTCTGTGATGAGAACCATCATTTCAGCGAACCTTCTTGACAATGACTCTAATATCACTTGAAAGAATAGTATTTCCTTACGAGTAGCTCTTGTCAAGAAACCAGTTCCTGAAATTTTCTTCTGGAGGCATCGTAGCACCCAGCTGTTTGTTTTGGCTGGGGCACGAGTCATGTGACTCATGCTATCAAAGCTCAATCCTTCCCGAGAACTCAGAATCACCAGGCAAACTTAAGCGAATATCTTGTTATTTGGGTTGCATAAACAACAGGCTTTAAGACGTTACGAAATTCTACGTCCCGTGGCCCAGGTATTTTTTTCTAGGACTGTACACTCCTGCAAGAAAATGCTAAGAAATAATCTATACACCACAAAACATGGCTCACTCCACCAGGCCCGCACTCAGGATTTATTGAGGGGGGTGCAAGTCCGAAACCTTATGTATGTATGTATGTATGTGTGTATATATATATATATATACACACACACACACACACATATATATATGTATATATATATATATATATATATATATATATATATATATATATATATATATGTCAGGAAATTAGAAATACGTGAAAGGTTTTAATAAGTGTTAGATATTATTTGATTATTGCTTTTTATTGAAAATGATAAATACATTTTCATACTTCTATTGTGTTATGTTTTTATAATGGTGTAAATCTATTCTAGAAAGGGAATATTTCCTTATCAGAGTTGTAACTAGAGATTTCAGCGCCCAGGACGAGAATGATTTTCACACCCCCTGCACAGAATTTGCACCCCTCCATCCTACCTAGATGTAGCTGGCATACTTAGACATTGTAGAAATTTTATGTACTTACTCTTTCCATTGATTCTTATGGAAAGCAAACTTAGCATTCAAGAAATGTGGCTTATAAAAGGACAGTCGGTTGTGGATCCCACACCATCTTCATTGAAGCAGTGTGTGTTATTGTTCACATCTGCAAAATTGATTGCAAAGTTAAGATAACTAGATGGAGCGCAAAAAAAGAGAAACTTTAAGGAGACAATAGTGTCCTATTAAATTAACATGTAAGTGCTATGTTTTATTCCCGACGAAAGGAGGTGAGAAATGGAGGAGAAATAACAGGTCGGTATAATTTCTATGTTCCAGTGGCCTAGGGTGACAATGACAACCACCTTCGCAGCTACGACTCTATTTCTTACTAGTCCAATTTGATATAATTTTAAAATGTGATCTATGACTGTAGAAGTATGTTTTTACCCCATGCTATTACCAGCCCTAAAGAGAGAGAGAGAGAGAGAGAGAGAGAGAGAGAGAGAACAAGAGAGGTATGCAACATTCACACACAGGCAGACATCATTCTTTGTTATTCCTTCTTTGTATGTGTTTATTATGATATTCTTAGTAAAGTGTTTTTGAAGTCCAAACTAATTGCTTATCTTTGTTGTTATAACACAAAATCTTACCCTCGGAAAATTTTAATGGGAAAAAAAATTAATAGAACAAGATCGTTGGTGGGAAAGGGAAAGATCCCCCTTCCGCCATGGGAATTCGTACCCTAAATGTGACCACCAATGATATGGAATTATCCTTATAATAAAGAACATGTCTGAATGTAAATAAACCACAAAAAGAGGACATTTTCTCATCAAGACTGCAGTTCGAAAAATGTCAAAACAGGGAGTAAATATGCCTCTCTCCAGAGACAACCCATTCATTTATACAAGAAGAAAATCTAACTTCTTGCAAAATATTAAAAATTATCCATGTTATTTTTGTAGGTCTGCATCAAAATGTTTCATGGCTCGAGGGGGGACGGGCATGGCCACCTTGGTCTCTCCCCTGGGCACGGGCCTGCACTCCACAGTTACAAGATTTCTGCGTGACTAGTACGAGTACATGCACTTTTCTGCAATACCATAACCATTGCATTTCAATTTGTTACGCCCTGCGTATCTTGATAAATTTAGTACAACAGTATAAAGAAAGAAATAGAAAATGTATAAGGTTAAAAGTTAAAGATTGTAAATTAAAGGAGATGTTATGACAAAAAAGAGAAGAGTTAATTGTTTCGGTAAATGAAACATTATGACATTTGAATGAACTCCTATCAAATTTCAGAATTAGTTGATGTACTAACCTTTGTGTAATAAATTAATGGCGGAAGTTTAAAATCTTATATTTATCAATGTATAAATATTTGATATAAATGTTTAAGTATATGTTAACAGTAGAAGATGTATAAAAACCTTTTGAATGATTTATCAAACTCAACTTTTGTAAATATTACACATTCTAATGTAAATTAAGAAATATTTTGTCTTCATAACCTCCTAGTCAGGGGTTCGAGAATACAGAAATTGGGTATAAATACGACGGCAATTCACGGAAAAAGAGAGTGGTTTCTTCATATCCCCTCTTGCGTGGGTTTATTACCAGGCCTAGTGTTGAGTCGCTCACACCCCGCAAAACTGAGCAAAGTTCACCTGAACAATCTCAGTCGGATATCAAAGAAATCGAAACAGTAATCTCGTTTCTAAAATCCGAAAGGACCCTTTTTCTCAGTCTCACGCTCCTAGTTTCCGTTTGGTTGTAAATGAACTTTCATAAATAAAAAGTAGCTAAACTCATATCCTATAGTTAGTTTTTTCCTTCTACTCAACTGGAATGGTTCCAGTGTGGACTGATGGATTCCTCATGTTGCTGACTACAGGCGCTATAGGTAATTAACTCAGTTCTATCACTGCGTGTGTCTGTTAAGATACAGTGTCGAGTCACTCACACCCCGCAGTGGTAGGAACGTAACAATTAATTTTGGCGCGCAACGTCGGAGCTCGACAGGTAATATTAACACTACAATATTGAATCTGAATGTTGTGGACTATTGACTATCAACCAGGTGTTAGTGAGAGCTGCAGGAATTCAAAGGTGTAGAAGTTTGCAAGAGGAGAATTCTTTGGAAAGCTTTTCAGAAATCAAGAATACTCCGTAGGAACAACAGGAAAGTTAAGTGGAGAAATATTAGTGAAAAGACTTTGAGAAAATACCCTAAGGGAAAAGTTTATAATATAAGCAAACATATTTTCTTTATTCTTTACCTTTTGATGAATGAAAGAGGTTATGCCCAAAAGAATATTAAGAGGTGATCTTAAGAAGCAAAATATGGCTGGGGTTATTTGCTGTTCAGTTGAAACTAAACCTATAGAAGAAATTGTAAAATGTCAAGATTGTGGGCTAAGCTTCCATGCTAGCTGTCCAGGATTTCCATCAACAAGAGATCTGTTAGAGGAAAGCAGTATTAAGTGCAAACCGTGCAAATAGAAGTTAAGTACGAATAAAGAGAAACTAGAAGAGGAAGAGAAAAGGAGAAATGAAATGAAAGATTTATTACAAAACATGAGACAGGTGAACAGGAAAGAAAAGCAGGCAGAGAAACTAGAGGAAGAAGAATAAAGAAAGCTAGAAAAGCTAGAAGAAGAGAAAAGGAACAAGGAGAAACTAGAGGAAGAAGAGAAAAGAAGAAAAGAAACGTAAGATTTATTAGAAAACATGAGACAGGTGAACAGGAAGAAATGCTATTAACCTTATTTGGTCATTGAGTTGTTAGCAATGGCAGACAGAAGTAATCGCATTCAGGAGTTAACCGATAACGAAAAGGAAATGACCAAAGAATTTGAAGATTGTTACCAGCAATGGTTCAAGGAGACAGACCATTGGACCTCCGATTATGAAAAAATGGAGGTGTTCCTAGAGGAACTGGTACATAAATTTACTGCGGAAATGGTAAAAGCGAGGAGGGAGGAGAATGAGAGGTTACAAGATACCATTAACAAACTGGAGAGTCAACAGAAGAAGTAATTGAAGGAATTTAAAGATATAATTGGGAGAAATCTATTACTGATGAAACAACTCACAAATTCTACGAATCAGCTAACTCAAGTGCTAAAAGAGAACCACAAGAAGGACAAAGAAGAATCAAGTGTGACGGAGGAGGAAACTGGTGATTTCATAGCTAGAGTTCGAAGAGAGCTGATTGATATCCCTGAAATAATATCAAACGTGTTCCCAGAACCAAGGATTAAGGATAAACAACCAACCAAAAAGAAATTGTCCAATGAACCAGGTTCTCTCAAGGACCAAGATTGGTGTAACTGGTTCCGCCAGTTACCAGAAACTTTCTTAAAATCAAAGAAGAACTTCCTTCAATCTTACATGGTGTCCGAAAAGTGCGAAAATCAGATGCTATCGAACTGTTCAAAACGAATGCATTCTGAAATGGGAGAAAATATAAATTAAAGGGGGAATCTAAAGATAAAATTTAGTGGACTCTTAAAATAAGTTGTAGCTATGAACGCTTTCATACCAGGTTTTTTTTTTGTGAAGAAATGTTAAGAGATCCTGGAATAAGAACTGAAGCAAAAACGAATGGTTTAGCGTTTTTAAATTGTTTAGGCAATAACTTTTTAATGTACAATTATCTTTGTTATCAATGGGAATTTATAAAACTAACCCACATATTAATGATATATGTTCAAAGAAAAATGGGTTATGTTCAAAGAAAGAAAGGCTAATGTATTAATAGAAGAGTGTTGGTTGGTTAAAAACCCTATAAAGTTAATTACCTTTGTTTAATTATGAAAATGTCATTACTAATAACCTACGATGAAGTATTTTTGAAAATAACTAATGGTTTGATTCCAAAAGAAAATATATATCTTTAATTCTCATCGCTTGTTATTCTTTAAAAAAATTATATACCTACTTGCCATGGTTATTTTAATATGTTCTGAAAAAAATAAAGTATAAATTCATTAATCTATGATTTGATGTGAATTCTGTTATTTAATGATTAGAAAGTTCAAGTGCTCTTCAACCTAAGATTAAAGAAAAAAATTGTATAAGAGAAAAAAATGGAAATATATACTTGAAATCTAAATTTATCAATAATAGAAACTGTTTAAGGTAAAAGAAAATTTGCTACACTCGACGTTCCTCATACTTTCTTTTTACTAATGAGAGGGGAGTCTGTGACGCCCTGCTTATCTGGATAATTTAGTACAACAGTATAAAGGTAGAAATAGAAAATGTATAAGGTTAAAAGTTAGAAATTGTAAATTAAAGGAGATGTTATGACAAAAAAGAGAAGAGTTGATTGTTGCGGCAAATGAAACATTATGACGTATTTGAATAAACTCCTATCAAATTTCAGAAGAATTTTATGTACTAAACTTTATGTAATAAATTAATGGCGGAAGATTAAAATCTTATATTTATCAATGTATAAATATTTGATATAAATGTTTAAGTATTTGTTAACAGTAAAATATGTATAAAAACCTTTTGAATGATTTATCAAACTCAACTTTTGTAAATATTACACATTATAATGTAAATGAAGAAATATTTTGTCTTTATAACCTACTAGTCAGGGGTTTGAGAATACAGAAATCGGGTATAAATACGACGGCAATTGACAGTAAAAGGGAGTGGTTTCCTGATATCCGCTCTTGCGTGGGTCTATTACCAGGCCCAGTGTTGAGTCGCTCACATCCCGCAAGACTGAGCAAAGTTCACCTGAAAGATCTCAGTCGGATATCAAAGGAATCGAAACAGTAATGGCGTTTCTAAAATTAGAAAGGTCCCGATTTCTCAGTCTCGCGCTCCTAGTTTCCGTTTGGTTATAAATGACCTTACATAAATAAAAACTAGCTAAACTCATATCCTATAGTTAGAGTTTTCCTTCTACTCAACTGGTATGGTTCCAGTGTTGACTGATGGAGTCCTCATGTTGCTGATTACAGGAGCTGTGGGTAATTAACTCAGTTTTTATCACTGCTGCGTGTGTCTGTTAAGATACAGTGTCGAGTCACTCACACCCCGCAGTGTTAGGAAAGTAACAAATTCAAGTGTGCCTAAATGTTCCCTGCCACAGCTGCTATCAGAATAGAGCTTCCAATTAGAGAAAAACAAATAAATATTTCTTCCTGGCACTTGGGAAAACAAACTCTGAAATGGCAAAGACAGAACAAAATTAGTAAATGCCTTCTGGTGCAACGACAGTCATGAACACTATTTTTCTGCAGCTCCGTAGCTTTGGTGGCAAAATGCACACTTGTCAAAACGCAAACACATCTGTCTCATCTACTTTTCTTGGGCTTCACAGACCAATCACAGCTAATTTCTTCAGAGGCTTGTCTCTTGTTCTTGCATGCCATGCAGACGTCGAGATAATTTTCATTTGTTTTTAGAATAAAGGAACTTCCGGTTGACGACGAGATCGTGGGAGACGCTAGAAGTATATAAGGATAACGGTCCTCAACTTCTTTGCCTTGAGTCATCATGAAGTCCTCAGTGGTTTCTTGCCTCTTCCTCGTGTTCTGCAGCCATTTTGCAGGTATTTATTGGTCAACTTTTTGGTTTCCATCCTTCAAGTGTGGAACGCATAAATCTGTACAGATATGAAAGAATCTGTTAAGCTATTGAGCAATTCAAAAATATTTCCGAAATTATGTTGGAACATGCCGCCATTTTGATTCACATTTAAAATGGGACCGACTTAGGTGCCGTTTTCCGAAAGTCGCACAAGTTTAACGCGTTAAACGGATAGCTCGTTCGTTCCAGAAGTCCTTTCGTGATCTTGGTAAAGTTCGTTGTGGCGTTCCTTAAGTCGATTTTCGTGCAATGGGTGAAGTTCGATCTCGCACAAAACGCTCGAACCAGGAAGCTGGTTTGTTCAGTGAAAATCGTCTGCTCCCAAACTGCACTAGTTCGAATAGTAGGCTACAACCTAATTTAAACAGAGAGAGGTATCAAGCAACATGAACAAGATGAGTGTGCCTCAACTATTCTGAAAATGTGATTAAAGGGAATAACAGTGTCCGCAGTAGAATTTATTTCTGCCAGAAGGACATGTAATTTTTCAGATGAAATCAGTTGTTCTGTAAAGAGGAAAATCTAAGAAAACAATACATGCGTTGGTGTTCTAAATAGTTATAACAAGTAGTAAGTGATGGCGATTAGGGGTGGACGAGGGGTACTTCCCCCCACCACCCGCTTTGCGCCACTTTTGCTCCCACACTAATCTAAACCCTATCTACAAAGGGAAATATACTGTGTTTGCCTCCCGGTTTGGGAACCCAATCGCCGCCCCTGCAAGTAGTAGATAATAAGTAGAGGCACATAATTTTGGTAAATAAAAAAGTAAAATTTTGGTACAAAATCTGAGTCAATTTCGGGTTCAAAAGCGGTAACTTTAATAAAATGTCGGTGTTATAGCGGTGGAAAATCGGATCAAACCGGTATATAAAATGACATTTTGGTTTTAAATTGTGAATATAATCCTCAATTTGATTTACACAAAATTAACATTTAACTTCAAATAGCACATTTATGAAGTTATCAGAGTATTAAGTTTATTTCTGTGTAAATGAGTCCATTTTTGCTTCTCCAATTAATTAATTTTCCGTGAATTGCATAACTCACAGGATAATTCAGGCCTCAGAATTTGTTGCGGCGGTAAATAAACCCTACATTTTGTGTTTATGAGTTTATTTCGCATTTTGCAGTTAATTTCGCATTATTACGTGACAAAACAGGGTAGGAAAATGCGTCTTACACCTTTCAAAAATTTGAGAACTTAACACTACAATGTATTTTTGGACATTTCGTGTTTTGGTCAAAAACGAAATATGCATGCCCCTACTAATAAGTAATAAACAGTAATTTCGATATATCTGGAGTAACTTTGACGGGAGGGTCCATGAAAATATGCTCCAGCTGTTTTCTTTTAAAAAACGCAGTACGTTTATACTCAAGTATTCATTTGAAAATTCATTATTTCTTAACTGAATGTTGATCATTTTAACATTATTTGAGAGCATGTGTACTTTTATTTTGGTGTCGTTTTTCTGGCCACTTTGGATAATTGACAAAAATGAGGGATGATATGAAATGGATGAAGGGATGCTCACAAAGAACACCCTTACCAAGCCCGGGATTCAAACCCTGGAACATCAGTGGCAAGATCAAAAGTCGACTACTTATCGCACTCGGTCACAGAACCGGCTGTCATTATTTGAGAATACTTTCTCGAGTCAAATGAAAACTTTAATTTGTTTTTGGTTCTTATCTAGTAAATTTCTGTATGTAGGGTTGCACAAGTTTTCTGCATTTTATCACAGACCTATTACATATATTTTCAACTTTGAGTTCGTGTCAGAACACCTCAAGGAAAATAAGACTTTGAGGTCCAGAAGCAGTCATTTATGAGCCACTGCGTAGGCCTTTCCACACATATGCCTACAAACTGAGTCAATTGTCGAACTTTCTCCTCCATTAGTAAACTTGCTGGTGTGTTAAGCGTGCGCAGCGATATTGAATTTTCATTTGCCGAGAAATTTCTGTAATTTGTAGGCTGAGAGAGCATGAAACCACACCCCTCTTCACTTACGCAAGTGTGTATTGGAGGCGCCATCTTTATAAATAACAAAAGTTTTGAAGTTCACTTGTTTAGTGTTGCAGCCTTGAGGTTGTTTTATAAATAACAAATAATTAGGCTCTATACAGTCTGTCCTACAATGTTTTCATTAGAAATTTTTGTAATATATTGTTTGCTGTGAATGATTGTGTCCTAAATGTTGACATGGAAATGCATTTTGCAACAGCGCATTCCACTTCTTGCTCGTAGTGACCTGGCAACCCATCTCAATTTGTAATATTTCAATTGTTTTCAGCTGCGCAGTATGACTATGCGGAAGTACTAGAGAAGGCGTTGCTGTTCTACGAGGCCGAGAGATCTGGCCCACTTCCTGCTGACAACCGCATCCCCTGGAGGTTTGACTCAGCCCTCGATGACAAGGGTATCAACGGAGAAGACCTAACTGGAGGATACTACGATGGTAAGTTGCCTATTCTGATCATCCACATAAAGAATTGAAAACAGGAGTAAACATTTTTGACAACAGATGGCGTAAGCAGCGTCATTTCTCAAATTTAACCTAAAAGTGATCATGTTTTATTCATTTATTCTCGATACGATTATGAATAAATGCATCCATAAGTGCTACACAAAAGATGAGGAAAATACAGAACCTACAATTTAATATTGGATTCATATTGAGATTTTTACAAAAAGTATCGGAAACACTATAGTTTATTTACTATGAATTTTGTAAAGTGCCTAAGTTTGCCTAATGTTCATTGTTTCCCGCCAACAGGTTCAAGGACACAGAATAAGACGTACTGCAAGTGAATCATCAAATATCAATTGTAGTCATAGAAACGAAACCTCAAACAACAATCTCCAAAATTTTATCAAAACTTTAATAAACTTTTTTTTTAAAGGTTTATTAAAAGTTTATTACACAAACACACCTATTGTACGGTCCTCCTTGTTGCTACGTGATATAGTCAAAATGAAGTTCAAACAAAAGTTGTATAAAGGAGTTGAAAATATTATATATATTTCATTTGACGTTCATACTATTACGCAGTAAAAGGAAAAATAAGTTGTTTGGTAGAGTATTCATTTTTAAAATTCTATCTGGTAATGACATGATCTTTCTTCTTTTCAGCTGGTGACCACGTGAAGTTCCATTTCCCAATGTCCTTCACCCTCACAACTCTTGCCTGGGGATTGATCACCAGTCTTGATGGCTATGCTGCGGCAGGTAATGGCCCATTGTATATTGTATAGATATATTTATATAATCAAACGACAATCGAACACCAAGTTTTGAGCAAGATTCAGCAGATATGCAGCGATATGCTTAAAATTTCATACAAATCTACATGCATCATTTTATGAAGATAAATAGCGTCGAATACCATTTATGTTTGTATAAGAAGATATTAAAATTAAAATTCTAAAACTAACTGAACATACATTTATAGAAATTCTTAAAGATATTTAACACTGCAAGAGCAAAGCAGAACCATTTCAGACAGAACAAATGTTGAAATTTCAATATGCAAGACGTCGCACAACGAACACTTCACACAATAGCACTGCACATATTACTGTATACAAATGACAGTTGTGGAAGATGTTTTAAAATATTAACGTAGATTATAGGTCAGGGGTTCCCAAACGTTTTTGTTTCACGGTGCCCTTAGTGTTACAAAACATTTCCGCAGCGCCCAAGTAAGAATATAGGCCTATCAAACACTTGCAACGTTCAGTTAGTGATGTTTGGTTGCTTGCCTGAAGTTAAAAAAATAAACACATATTTCATAATCAGAAACATTTTGTGTGTAAAAGGTACTAAATAGGCACATATTTGGAACCATCATATTATTTCAGTGAAAATATTGGAACATTTCGCGGCGACCCTGTAGGCCAGGGAGTCGCGGCGCACTCTTTGGGAACCACTGTCATAGGCGTTTAATATTTATCTGCATTGATCATAAGAAACTCCGAAAAGACACAGAAATTATCTGTGCAGAGGCAACCTGTCATCCATTAACTCCTGTCACCTGGCGAAAGTTGCTTGAACTGCTAAGACACGTGAATGAAGTCTTCGTTGAAGACGAAGGAAAGGAACTCAGTACAGTGTTGCCATATGAAGGCAAAGTTACCTTCACACATGGAAATTCAAGTAAACATTTCTGTGAAAAGGGAAAATAGAGATACAGGAACATTTGAAGTAGTGTTATATCCATTCAAGATCTTTCAAATTGTGAAAGCAATTTTAAAATTATTTTCGTCGTGTAATTTATCCCCCAAAATGGATTATAACTTCTTTTTTAAATTTGGCTTGGCAACTTTTATAGCTTCTCATTATCTAACTTTTAAAATGTTTGTCAAAGTCTGTCTTAATTCCATAGGCTATTCAGGACAGTATCTGCAAATTGTGGGATCCGTACCATTGTGCAATGTGCTTCCACTGTGGATAGAACCTAGGAACCCTTGATTTTTAAAATTATTATTTAACGTCCACTTTAAGCACAGATTGGCTAATCGGAACTGGACCTACAGTTTAAAGTGGGATACAAACCACTGTCCAATGTTCCTCCACTTGGGATAGAACCCAGGATCTCTTGATTAGAAGACGACAGTGTTACCACTATGTCATCTATAAGGCCTAGTAAAATCTATTGATATTATTGATCTTATCTTTTTATTTCTTCCTTATCGATATTCATTCAATGAATTCTTATTTTTTCTAAATTGTTGTTTCCTAAGAGATCAATAGAAATATTAATGATAATTTCATTTTTCCGAGATGAAGGAAAAGCGTGTATGAAAATGGGAAGTTTTGTATCTAAGAAAGGGAAAATGTACTCACTGGTTCTGGTAACAGTGGCTCAATATACAGTTGGGGCTACGTTTTTGGGAGTGGGAAAAGTTTAAGCGGTTTAAATTAAAAATGGTTCCGGAAATAGTCATACTGATTTCTTAAAGCACACAAACTAAAATAAGGAATAATGAAGGAGGTAACAGCATCTAGGATCCTCTGTATTGTTGTAAATATGCATTCTTTTACAGGCCAAGTAGACTACGGCTATGCCGCCTTGAGATGGGGTATTGATTACTTGAAGAAGTCCCATGTGAGCGCCCATGAGCTCTACGGTCAGGTGGGTAACGGGACCTTGGACCACAATTACTGGGGTAGGCCTGAAGATATGACCATGGAAAGACCAGCGTTCAAGATCGACGAGGAACATCCAGGTAACATGCAAGGGCCAGTAGAATAAGAGTTTCTGGGTTTCATCTCAACCGCAATGCATTCGGAATATTAATAATACTAAATATCAAGTATAAAAGATAAGAGATATTGAAATTGCAAAATGAGCTCTTCTTGGTACATGGAGTAGTTTTGGCTATACAGTAAGTGGCGAGAATCTAGAAAAGTTTTAAAGAAGGGGACAAGATAGTAATTTATTTTTCTGAAGTCGCTTTTAAATGCTCTCATTGGTATGGTATTGAAAGGAGACTTTTACTTTCGTTGTGTTCATCCAATTTCTGAACATACTACAAGTTTGTTCATGCAAGAACAGTATTTTCATTTGTTCATTTGTAGTTTTGAGAAAATTAGATAATTTGATAGGTTAGATAATTATCTGGGAATCTATTCCAGAGTAATTCAAACTGAGAGTAATGTAATAATAATAATAATAATAACACATGGCTCAACAGCCCTTGAAGGGTCTAGGCAGATCTCCCGACTGCCAGTCTCCCTCCCACAATCTTACCAAGAGTGTGGAGATATTCAATGGGGTGACGTGGGGTCAGTACGTCGTACCCCCAGCCGTTAAAGGAGAGTTCCGAGACCGGGTTACGCTACTCTCTCGTAGCTCCCCAATTTCCTCACGATAGTGGGTTGCCACCGGTCCATGTCTCCACACAGGCGAGAACGCAGAGACTGAACCCATGCCGTCCCGCAGTCAGAGTCCAAAGGCACGGAGGAGGACTAACTGAGAGTAATACGCGTACCTACATCAATATATTTCTATCGATTCACTATTCCTCTTCTGAGAGTTTCAGATACAATTGCCTGTAATCAATAATTAATTTCAAACGTGCGATTAGCGGAGAGAAGCATAAAAGCGACATAAAATATATCTTTCTCATTTTTTATTTCGCATATACGTATTATGATGTTTTTCTACTTTTTGGGTTAATTGTGGCCATTAATGATGAAAGGAGTTGTGGATCAAACATAATACACCAAAACTTTCCCAGTTTTCGAATCTGATACCTCTAACTTCATAGCGCGTTGTGATGACCACTCCGCCCCAAAACCCAATCAAACAATCAAATTGGAACAGCAGAACTGAAACTTCGGCGGATAAAATATCTGCTACAATTACAACAAGTAGTTATATCGTGTTACTCGAGTAAAGGCGGCTCAAAGGTCAAGTTTCTATCCGTTCTTCCTACTTCTCCTTCAAACATGGTGGCTTGGTTGCAGTGTTGCCAGTAGCATAGTAGTGGTTATCATTAGATCACTCTGCCAGTAGTGATTGTATATACACAATCAAACGACCAATTGCATGTTAAACAGGGATATGCCCACAGTCATGCATCATTGTTTTCTCTTTCTAAAAACATTGGTGTCAGTTCTGTTGTAACAACAGACCGGCAACATTGTGTATAGGGCAGTGGTTTTCAAACATTTAGCTATCGTACCTCCCATCCGCTGCCAAAATCTGCACGGGCCTCCCCTCAATAATAATAATAGATAAGTACGTGTGATGTTTGACCATGAAAGATCAACAAAAAATCTCTTCATATGTTTGATTACTGTTGGTACATATACAAGTAATGAAGATATAATGTGTATGATTAAGACAGGCGATGTACAGTTCTTTAATGCTGATGAGTTGGTGTCATTTCATTTAGCCATACGATACTCATGAGCAGTGGCGGCTAGGTGGGCAGTTGCACCACCACTTTTCGCCACATTTGTCCCCGCACTGTGCAAAACCTAATCTACTCCCCCCCAGCTTTGGCACCTTGCCCTCCCGGTTTTGGGACCCAATCGCCGCCACTGCTCATGAGATAAAAAGGTAAGACATGCTGGATTATACGTGTTAAACACAGGTATACAGCAATGTTTGGATTTCTTCATTTAAATGTAGAACTGTAAGAAAGCAATCACCAATGATGCCATCTTTAATCTTTCTCTTACAAACAGCAACTTCCTTTTAAAGGCTGCCAAATTGTCTGAAAGGTGAATGATTCCCTTGTACCTTGTAGAGGTACATTAAGAACATTCAGTGTGTGGAAAATATCATTGAGGTATGCTAATTTCTGTACAAAGGCACTATCAATGATGTTTTCAGTTTTGGCGTGGCTTTTTTCTACAAGATACGAGTGCAGTTTTTGTCTCAGTTCAAAAACACGAGGAATGGAGTTGCCGATTGACTACCATGATGATACAGATGAAAAAAAAATAATTAAAAAATGTAAGCTTTCCTGGCGACGGATGATCAAAAAATTGATATTTTTTTTATGAACACATTTTTAGTGGCGTAGCATGAACATTTCGGGTGGGAACGCCAAGTCCGAAGAAAGAGTCGGCTCTTTTTTGCTTAATAATTTACTTATGAAATTAGTCGTCTCAAGTATTGTTTATTTGCCTGAAATCAGCTGGAATTCGAACCAGGGACCTCTGTCGTCCTGGCGCTTGTGCGAAACACTCTGACACGGAGGTGGGTGGATAATCCAACTATCGTACACTCTACTGACGAAACAGTGCCGATTATTAATTCAGACCACTGTCTATTGCATCTTGAGAATACTGATAAACATTTTAAAATAATTTTGTCCAGAGACCATGCGATGTTAAGAGTTTTCAAATGAATGCTAAACATTTCCATTGAC
Source organism: Lepisma saccharinum (assembly GCF_977018435.1). Taxonomy (NCBI): domain Eukaryota; kingdom Metazoa; phylum Arthropoda; class Insecta; order Zygentoma; family Lepismatidae; genus Lepisma; species Lepisma saccharinum. Next base: position 34,635,697 of record NC_139246.1, on the reverse strand, counting down.
ACAATATTAAACAGTTAGATACTAAGAAAAAATAATAATAATAAAGAAAGAATAGTTTTGCGGGTTAAGTGGTAGAGCCACAGCACAGGCTGAACTTCTGTCACAAGGACTTCACAAACTTATTTGACAAAAACTGTGTTGAATTTTTAGTTTTTAATGCACATCGCTGTTCGTGCGATAAATTACACAATGCAGTAGTCATTAAGAAATGGTATATTTGAGTTTGGTAAAGTTACGTCAGTCAATATTGCGTATTGTAACATCACACAGCACAAGCGCGAAGAAACGAGTAGGAATTCTGCTTCTGTCGTCTGCGTCTGAAGGCAGAAGGGTCACATGAAGCTTAGAACCAATCACGTAGCTCTCTGATCCGTACGCCGGCGTTCAAGGGAGCATTGCGCGCGTGCTGTAGAGATCCAAGCTTTCCCTCCAGATAGGCAGCAAGAAATATAGAGTCCTTTATGCCAAACCTTACCCGGCCTCTGGCCAGGAAAGGCATTGAAGAAAAATGCTAGAACGAGTTTGTTAGTAGAACGTTGCAAGCGGATCGCGAAAAATAGCTACTATAATGCCATGAAGGTCAAACATACGTATATGAAATTAGTCAAGTTTTACTTTATATTTACAGCATTTACACATTTTTGAAATTTAAAATCAGGGAACGCCGGGCGTATGGGCGTACTATAAAACTACGCCACTGCATTTTAAATTTTCAGAAAAAATAAATAATTTTGCCAAAGTTCTCGCGCCTCCCCTTCGAAACTTCGTCGCCTCCCAGTTTGAATACCACTGGTCTAGAGAAAAGAGAGACAAAAAAGAAACAGCGGTTACAAACTGTTGATTCTTATAGCGTGAGGAACACAGAGCGTGGTTTTCAACCCACCTATTAAAAAATGACAAACTTTATTCAGAATCATAGTAAGCATGTTGAATTCGGTGTAAGAATGACTGACCGACTGCAACCCAATTCTTCTTCCAGGCTCCGACCTGGCGGCTGAAGTCGCTGCTGCCTTTGCCGCCAGTTCCATCGTCTTCCAGGACGTCGACCAAGCCTACGCCTCTGACCTTCTGGACAGGGCGAAGCAACTCTACGAATTCGCCGACAACTTCCGTGCTAAGTACTCAGACTCCATCGCTGATGCGGCTAACTTTTACGGGTAAGTACAGAATGGGCGATTGACTTTCCACATACCTTTCAATGTTAGAGCATTTGTTCATTAACGGTGCCGGGCAAGGAACCTCCTCTCTCTCTGAATGCTAGATTCAGTGAAGCTCACATAATTCCCTGAGCGATGAACGTGTGTCTTTTTGGTAGGCGGGTAACAAAAAAAGCTGTATCGACTCTTGAACTGTTTAAGGAAGACAATAACAACGAGTAAGGTTTGTTTGTTTCTGCATTGCCAAACTAAGTACGCCTCCCCGAAGGCGTAGTGGTAAAGTCATGGCCTTGTAATCAAGGGGTCCCGGGCTCGACGAATGTTTAATTATCCGAGAAATTAATGATTCCAACAGCAACATTTTCTTCTTCAACGGTTCCAGCTTAAAATAATTCTAAAGCACTTAAGTCATCGTTACTCGTATGCTTTCCGTTAGATTCTGTTACTGATTTTCTCCACTTTACATTCCTTTTGAATTTTGAATTTAAAATGTTGGGTGCGTCAGCACTTAGGCTATTTTGCACCCGGGGCCCAGCCCCTTAATTGACCTAAAATATAACTAGTAACATAACTGTAACGTTGGAAGGCTAAAATATTCTGACTTAGGCTAACAGAACTAAAATAAATATAACTGCAATGTCGTGTCGTAACTAATATATTAAAATATTCTGACTTGGATTAAAAGCTGAGGCTGTAAAGAGACACTCAGTACACATAAGGAAAAGACACAGGGCGACACACAGAATTTTACTGTCCAGGACCAGTCGCCAGAGCCTCGTTCGTCTGTAAAACTTGACATTTCTTATCTTCTTGTTCAACAGCTCTTATTCCTACAACGACGAGCTTATTTGGGGAGCTACCTGGCTGTACAAGGCTACAAACGACGAAACTTACTTGGCCAAAGCAGAAGATTATTTCAACCAGTGGGGAAATTACCAAGTCGGTGGCTTTGGATGGGACGACAAGTTGGCCGGCGCCCAGGTAAGATACATAAAAATTCTGGTCAAAACATTTACATATTTGAGAAAACAGTTATATAAAGGTTGATCCGTCTATATGTGTCCGATTTTAAACCTTCACCCCTGCTCACAGAATCGACCGACCTCAATGATTCAAACAGCAGGGGAAAGCCAAAGGCTTCTAGTATCGCGGCAAGTTCGCGTGTGTGTGGTGTGTGCATCATGGCTCCCAAGGTGAACCGGTTTTGGGAAGGCCACGTCGTAGCACTTTTCCACGTCAAGTTTTCCGTCACGCAGATTCAAAAACAGTGCGGGGAAAATGGATGTGCATTGGGGTTAACGATTATCAAGAACATAATTAATCGACATAAACACCACGACGTTCCAGCACTTCGTTCACCCACAAAGGGGAGTAGAAAGCAACCCTGTACTGCTGTGACTCCACCTGTAGCTCGGAAGTTGCGCCGAATGGCCCTACAGGAAAACCCTCCTACGCAACGTGTGATGGCAAGACGAGTGCACGTGGCACAGTCAACTGTGAACCGTAACCTACGTGACAAATTAAAGCTCCGGGTGGTTGATTGATTGAGTTTATTTTACTTCGCGTTTTGTGCCTCTTGGATAATTTGCGAAGATGGGGATGAGTGATGAAATGGATGAAAATGGACATTTACAAACAACCATACCCGACCGGGATTCGAACCCGGGACCCTTGGCGTCGCAGCGCGATGTGCTAACCACTCGGCCACAGGGTCGGGCGCTCCGTGTGGTGTTTAAAAGTCGTGGACACTTCCTCACTGCGGCTCATCGGAGGGAGAGAAAGACTCACTGCAGGCGCCTATACGAACGCCATCTATCTGGGGAAAAGTGGAAGTTTGTTGCCACACTCGATGAAGCATGGATTTATCTATCAGATTGTGGCAAAATTCGAGTCGTAACGTACACCCCACGAGACGCAAGAACCCGACCTGACTTCATCCGTCAGTGCAAAGCAAGTTTCGCGAAGAGATTTCTGGTTGTTGCAGGATGTTGCTATGAAGGCAAGTTAACGATTCGGCAGGTGCCTAAAAACTGCAAAATCAACTCCGCATTTTATCAGCAACATATCCCCGTTTGTATGGAAATGCAGTAAATCAGGTCCGTGTGAATATGGATAAGGCCTCATCACATACATATCGTTCTACACAGAGATTTCTGCAACAAATGGCGGCAGACACCGGCATTCAGGCTATTCCCTTCCAGGACATACCAGTGAAGTCACCTGATGCCAGTCCCATGGATTTTTGCCGGTTTGGTTTATTGAAAAGAGCACTTGCATCTCGTCGTGTCACCACTGTCCGTGGCCTCTGGAAAGCCTGCCAGGAGGAGTGGCTCAAGATTCCCGTTCCTGTACTTCAACGGAGCTTCCTACAGTGGAAGTTATGGTGCAGGGCTATTGCCAGGACCCATGGTGCTCACATCGAGAGTAGAATCCACTGGAGATAAAAGCAATAAATCATCATTTTAATTGACATTAATGGCTTTTTTATTCATTTTGAGGGGTGACGCTATTGTTAATTAATCTAGCGCCACGTGGCGACACGTGTCGGGGGTGGAGGAGGAGATGAGTCATCGATGACTCATGCACACGTGTGAGTTTGAAATTAATGGTTTTCCATTAGTGCACAAAAGATACTATTATGTATTCCGTTTTTGACCTAAGCTAACCTTTTGTTGTATATTATATATGCGTTTCTGCCGGATATGAGTCACAGATGATTTATACAGACGTTGGAGTTTGGAATTAATGGTTTTTCCATTAAGGTACAAAAGACACTATTGTGGAGTTCGTTTTTGGACTATTCTAACACTATTGTTGTATATTATATATGCGTTTCTGCCGGATATGAGTCAGGGGTGCTTTATGCACACGTGGGAACTTGGAATTAATGGTTTTTCCATTAATGTACAAAACACATTTTCGGCCTATTCTAAGGCGTCACGTCCGCCCATTTTGGCGTCGGTGGTGAGTCATATTTGGTATAATTAAGGATCCAGATTTACCCGAATTCAACCGGTGTCGACGCGTTCGATCGGAGGTAGAAGATATTATAACACATGTTCGCTTTAAAGGCGAAGAAATTGAACGATGTATCCTATATGCAAACGAAGTATGCGAGCGGAATCCATGTTAATAATATTAACCTGTTACGGAAGAACCTGTTATGTGGTTGCATTCATCGGCACCCCCAAACCGCGCGCGTTCATGGATACGCGTGGGGAAGAAAGGGTCGCCATTGTTACGGTCCCCTTCGCTTGGTCTTCTTCCGAAGTTGAATGGAAGGCAAGTGTCGCCAAATTTTTACACACGAGTATTGATTTTCTTTGAGGTTCCAATTTTATTTGGTGGAAGTAATCTACGCGGTATTTCTGCCGCCTTTCGTAACATTGCAAAGACTATTTGACCAAAACCGTAAGGAATTTGGCTGAACTAAGAACATTCAGTTCCAGTATCTACAAGTTAAAGTGGATGCCAGCCACTATTTGCCCTTATTTCGGGGTTGCGAACCACGGACCATTTGATTATTGCCTTATATACATCAGGATTCATGTAAAATTGACCAGATGTTTTTACTGTTAGAGACAATATTTCGCATTTTTTGTGTATTTTTACTCAGAAAACGCTATTTGAACGATTCAAGCAAGAGTTCGCATGGCAATTTAGACACACAAACTGTGTTTCTTCAACTTTAGCTGAAATTTAGGTTTATTTTTACTCTAATATCACAATTTCTTCTATTCAGACAGCATTTTTTATTAAATTTTGGACTCACAAAGACATTTTTCAACTTTTAACTTGTTATTTTAAAAGTTTATTTCCATTTTTTACTCTAATATCACAATTTCTTCTATTCAGGCAACATTTTTTATTAAATTTTGGACTCACAAAGACATTTTTCAACTTTTAACTTGCTATTTTAAAAGTTTATTTCCATTTTTACTCTAATATCACAATTTCATCTATTCTGGCAGGAGTGTTTATTCCAGTTTAGACTTGCAAAGATAATTTTTTCAACTTCTTTTATTAATTTTTCTATTTATTGCCTTTTGTATCTTATATTTATTAATTCTTAACTTTGAGTTTTGTTTTTTATTTAAAGAATTTCTCTAATCACTAAGGAAGAAGTACTTTTAAGTAAAACTGTACCCACAAACTTTATTATTACTATTATTATTATTATTATTATTATTATTGTTGTTTTTTGTTTTGATGTAGTTGTTGAATCTTGTTGTTGTTGTTAGGGTTTATTGACTTCCACTACGGTATTTTTGGTTTGCTTCGTAGGAAAGTTTGTTTATTTTAGAGTTTCCTCGGTATTTTCTTACTGTTAGGGTAGGTAAAGTTTCCTAAATATATGAGTAGGGTTCCATATATTCTTGTTCTTGCATGTTTTTCATATGATGTGATCACCACAACTCTCCAAGTGCTTTTACTGCATGTTTCCATTTTTATTGAGGCTTAGTGATTCCTAGAGCCACTTTATGCATGAGAGAAAGCTTGAAAATTTTGATCTCAGATAGCCGTCAACCTTATGTCAGAGTATTTTCGAGTATATTTTAGTCTTATTATGGCCCACTAGAATATCACGGCTTGCTTATTTTTTTTAAGTATGTTGCGCAGTTATTGTATTTTTGCTTTTGCTTTCTAGATAAACTGTATGAAATGTTTAATATTTGTACTTTTTGCACTTATAAGAGGCCAAACTTTTACTGTAACTAAAATTATTATGTCTCTAGGCACTGAAACCCCTTTACCAAGAGTACTATAACTGCATGTTTATTAATATTGTTTCTTTCATCCCTCAAATATAACAATTTAACAATATAATGACTAATCACAGGACAAGTCGATGTTAGCAGATGACTACGTGGCTCTTAAGTCCACCTGCCAAACTTTTTTTACCATGCTCTTTACTCTTATAGTTTTTTATTCGGGGTACATTTCAAGTACTACTTGACTTTTTGAGTGTTTGATTAACACCAGGGGTTATTTGTATCTGTTATGCTGTATTATTTGAGGCTTCTAATTTTTATTCTACAATCACTATATGTCCATGAGAACTAAATTCCACTGACTGAAGCTTAAAGCTTAGGCTCTGCAGCATGTTGAATGGTTAAGCACTGGTCAATATGAATTTTACAGAGGCTAGTAGGAGGCATAGGAACACACGCCAGAGCATTATTAGCGTGCAAGAAGCACTTTCAGGGAGTACTACGAGGAAACGAAGTTGATTTTTTTTAGGGTTTTACCAGTTACACAGCCAATATTTGCTATTTCAAGTAACTACATGTACCAGAACATTTTACAGCCCAACACTAACTAGACTTCAATTTATACTATATTAGGGGCTAAATGTAGCAAGAACACTGATTGTACATACTTTTGAGAATCCAACTATATCAGGATTTTTTCTATGTAAGTATATTTTTATTGATTACTAACTTTAACAGACCAATCAGGAAGACAACAAAATTCACTAAACTTAGTACTATAGTGTAGGTGATTGCATGAAAAGTAGAAATTATAACATCCACAAGATTTCGCTTTTTTTTTTGCTTTTGTGACTAATCGTGACGCTGAGGATGAATGGATGGCCAAAAATCTTAAGGACTGGATGTATTTTACCACTACAGACGCCTATGTAGAAACACTAGAGTACTGTTAGCTTTCAAAATTGAGGATATACTGTACTGTTTCTTAAATATTTTGTACTTGGCACGTTACAGTTATATCCATTTCAGGACAAATATTGCTAAAACTCTCAAATTTACTGGTACAAGTTGATATTTCTGCTATCAGAGGAATTAACAACCCTATTTTACAAACAAATGGTATTGTTTACACTTTATTTACTTCAATCTGAGACTAATATTTTACAGTAATTGAATCATTCAGCCCTAGTCAATACTTTACTCCATCAGAAAGTTTGTTATTAATCTAATAAGTATGCTATTTTGTGATATTCTAATGCAAACGTTGTTTAATTCACTGGTTATAATGCAAACTTTTGCACAAATTCGATATATTCACTACCTTCAAACCAAACAATTGTACTTATTTAGCGCATTTCATTTATATTTCTTGTAATTAACTTATGTTTCTTATAATTAACAAACTAAACTAATTACTTTGGCATGTTAAAAACCTTATCTTTTACTATTTCCTATTCTATCAGGTTCTATATTGCTGTTTTTATCAATTTATGTAAGACCACACTCTGGTAAATACACATATATTTTCTTTTATACACGCACGCCACACACACACACACACACACACACACACACACACACACACACACACACACACACATTTACACACTTATACGAACATACATCTGACGTTTTTCAATATTTTGCTATGAAGTTTGCATCGACGCTATTCAATCAAGGGCAGGCAATGTAGTATTTATGAGTATTAGTAATCCCAAAGTGCAGATGAGAGTCTGCTATGTGCCTTTTGCAGGGGATTGCATGTGAAGTGTATGCATATTGAGCATTATTGAGTGTGTATGCTTCCATACTTTTTCGGAACTTAGCAGTTTTTTTATGTTATGAAGCAGATTGTTGTACAATATTTTGCATGGTCTTTTGTGATATTGAGTGGCTGCTGTAACGGTAGTAAGTATCTTTCTTTCTTGTGTTGATGTTCTCGTGTAGGTTTCCTATTTTCGGTCAAGTTGCAGTAGGGAACTTAGCAGTTTTTTATGTTATGAAGCAGATTGTTGTAGAATATTTTGCATGGTCTTTTGTGATATTGAGTGGGTGCTGTAATGGTAGTAACTATATTTCCTTTTTGTGTTGATGTTCTTGTGTAGGTTTCCTATTTTCGGTCAAGTTGCAGTACTTAGAATAATCGCTATTGTCTTATTGATCTACGAAGCTCCTTTGAATAATCATTTGCATGTGACCCTATACTCCACGCTGTACTTTGTTCTGGGAGCTATCTTTTGAAGCCTTGGCATTCTGCTAGTACAGCATTATTATCGTAGAGGTAAATTAGTTCGTGAAAATATGTATTTTTCTGATTAACTATAGTCGCTTAGTTGTTCTAGCAGGTATAAGTAGTTACTGGTGATGTTGTTAATTTTCTATTCGCACGGGCTATGTATGATGTAACGTATTTGTGTTGGCTGTCCCTTTTATTCCTATGTTGTTGAGTTTCTCCATAAGCATGTCCTGTTTTACTCTATTCTATGCCTTGTTGCTGCTAGATATCTGAGGTATGTTGCTGGTTCATATCTGAGTTAGCTTGTTTGACTATCTATTATTTTTGCTATGGCTGTGGCTATTGATGTCCCTTTCTGAATTCCATGTTGGTTTCTGTTTATCCTTGTTGCTGCTTGTTATCTGAGTTAGGTTGTTTGACTTCAGGACTATCCTTTTTTAACTTTATTGTTGATTGCTTTTTTGTTTATTTCCTTATTTGTTTTTATTTGTTTACTGAATCTATTTGTTTTGTGTCTTGTAATATTATTTACTATAGTAACAAAATTATTTTTAAAAATTGATATTTATCAACTTACTTGTATATTTCTTGTTCAGTATTTGTCAAAGTTTAATTTATTTTGTCCGCTATCTTTAGCAAGTAACACTATTTTGAAATTTAATGTAAAAATTCCTGAAAATTTACTGTAACTTTATATCAACTAACATATTTATTTTAACAATAATAACAAAATTGTACAAAAGTTCAAATAGCAGAAGAATTGTACTCTTAAATTATTAACTTTGAAAGAATAGTATTTTTAAAACATTAACTTTGTAAAAATTGTACTTTTGAAACATTAAATTTGTAAAAATTGTACTTTTAAAACATTAACTTTGTAAAAATTGTACTTTTAAAACATTCACTTTGAAAAAAATGTACTTTACACCAGAAATAATCAAATATATGGGAAAGAAGGAGAAGTTCTGTTGCTCAGAATAATAAATGTGGGATGGAAGGAAAATAATTTTGTTACTATAGTAAATAATATTACAAGACACAAAACAAATAGATTCAGTAAACAAATAAAAACAAATAAGGAAATAAACAAAAAAGCAATCAACAATAAAGTTAAAAAAGGATAGTCCTGAAGTCAAACAACCTAACTCAGATAACAAGCAGCAACAAGGATAAACAGAAACCAACATGGAATTCAGAAAGGGACATCAATAGCCACAGCCATAGCAAAAATAATAGATAGTCAAACAAGCTAACTCAGATATGAACCAGCAACATACCTCAGATATCTAGCAGCAACAAGGCATAGAATAGAGTAAAACAGGACATGCTTATGGAGAAACTCAACAACATAGGAATAAAAGGGACAGCCAACACAAATACGTTACATCATACATAGCCCGTGCGAATAGAAAATTAACAACATCACCAGTAACTACTTATACCTGCTAGAACAACTAAGCGACTATAGTTAATCAGAAAAATACATATTTTCACGAACTAATTTACCTCTACGATAATAATGCTGTACTAGCAGAATGCCAAGGCTTCAAAAGATAGCTCCCAGAACAAAGTACAGCGTGGAGTATAGGGTCACATGCAAATGATTATTCAAAGGAGCTTCGTAGATCAATAAGACAATAGCGATTATTCTAAGTACTGCAACTTGACCGAAAATAGGAAACCTACACAAGAACATCAACACAAAAAGGAAATATAGTTACTACCATTACAGCACCCACTCAATATCACAAAAGACCATGCAAAATATTCTACAACAATCTGCTTCATAACATAAAAAACTGCTAAGTTCCCTACTGCAACTTGACCGAAAATAGGAAACCTACACGAGAACATCAACACAAGAAAGAAAGATACTTACTACCGTTACAGCAGCCACTCAATATCACAAAAGACCATGCAAAATATTGTACAACAATCTGCTTCATAACATAAAAAAACTGCTAAGTTCCGAAAAAGTATGGAAGCATACACACTCAATAATGCTCAATATGCATACACTTCACATGCAATCCCCTGCAAAAGGCACATAGCAGACTCTCATCTGCACTTTGGGATTACTAATACTCATAAATACTACATTGCCTGCCCTTGATTGAATAGCGTCGATGCAAACTTCATAGCAAAATATTGAAAAACGTCAGATGTATGTTCGTATAAGTGTGTAAATGTGTGTGTGTGTGTGTGTGTGTGTGTGTGTGTGTGTGTGTGTGTGTGTGTGTGTGTGTGTGGCGTGCGTGTATAAAAGAAAATATATGTGTATTTACCAGAGTGTGGTCTTACATAAATTGATAAAAACAGCAATATAGAACCTGATAGAATAGGAAATAGTAAAAGATAAGGTTTTTAACATGCCAAAGTAATTAGTTTAGTTTGTTAATTATAAGAAACATAAGTTAATTACAAGAAATATAAATGAAATGCGCTAAATAAGTACAATTGTTTGGTTTGAAGGTAGTGAATATATCGAATTTGTGCAAAAGTTTGCATTATAACCAGTGAATTAAACAACGTTTGCATTAGAATATCACAAAATAGCATACTTATTAGATTAATAACAAACTTTCTGATGGAGTAAAGTATTGACTAGGGCTGAATGATTCAATTACTGTAAAATATTAGTCTCAGATTGAAGTAAATAAAGTGTAAACAATACCATTTGTTTGTAAAATAGGGTTGTTAATTCCTCTGATAGCAGAAATATCAACTTGTACCAGTAAATTTGAGAGTTTTAGCAATATTTGTCCTGAAATGGATATAACTGTAACGTGCCAAGTACAAAATATTTAAGAAACAGTACAGTATATCCTCAATTTTGAAAGCTAACAGTACTCTAGTGTTTCTACATAGGCGTCTGTAGTGGTAAAATACATCCAGTCCTTAAGATTTTTGGCCATCCATTCATCCTCAGCGTCACGATTAGTCACAAAAGCAAAAAAAAAAAGCGAAATCTTGTGGATGTTATAATTTCTACTTTTCATGCAATCACCTACACTATAGTACTAAGTTTAGTGAATTTTGTTGTCTTCCTGATTGGTCTGTTAAAGTTAGTAATCAATAAAAATATACTTACATAGAAAAAATCCTGATATAGTTGGATTCTCAAAAGTATGTACAATCAGTGTTCTTGCTACATTTAGCCCCTAATATAGTATAAATTGAAGTCTAGTTAGTGTTGGGCTGTAAAATGTTCTGGTACATGTAGTTACTTGAAATAGCAAATATTGGCTGTGTAACTGGTAAAGCCCTAAAAAAAATCAACTTCGTTTCCTCGTAGTACTCCCTGAAAGTGCTTCTTGCACGCTAATAATGCTCTGGCGTGTGTTCCTATGCCTCCTACTAGCCTCTGTAAAATTCATATTGACCAGTGCTTAACCATTCAACATGCTGCAGAGCCTAAGCTTTAAGCTTCAGTCAGTGGAATTTAGTTCTCATGGACATATAGTGATTGTAGAATAAAAATTAGAAGCCTCAAATAATACAGCATAACAGATACAAATAACCCCTGGTGTTAATCAAACACTCAAAAAGTCAAGTAGTACTTGAAATGTACCCCGAATAAAAAACTATAAGAGTAAAGAGCATGGTAAAAAAAGTTTGGCAGGTGGACTTAAGAGCCACGTAGTCATCTGCTAACATCGACTTGTCCTGTGATTAGTCATTATATTGTTAAATTGTTATATTTGAGGGATGAAAGAAACAATATTAATAAACATGCAGTTATAGTACTCTTGGTAAAGGGGTTTCAGTGCCTAGAGACATAATAATTTAGTTACAGTAAAAGTTTGGCCTCTTATAAGTGCAAAAAGTACAAATATTAAACATTTCATACAGTTTATCTAGAAAGCAAAAGCAAAAATACAATAACTGCGCAACATACTTAAAAAAAATAAGCAAGCCGTGATATTCTAGTGGGCCATAATAAGACTAAAATATACTCGAAAATACTCTGACATAAGGTTGACGGCTATCTGAGATCAAAATTTTCAAGCTTTCTCTCATGCATAAAGTGGCTCTAGGAATCACTAAGCCTCAATAAAAATGGAAACATGCAGTAAAAGCACTTGGAGAGTTGTGGTGATCACATCATATGAAAAACATGCAAGAACAAGAATATATGGAACCCTACTCATATATTTAGGAAACTTTACCTACCCTAACAGTAAGAAAATACCGAGGAAACTCTAAAATAAACAAACTTTCCTACGAAGCAAACCAAAAATACCGTAGTGGAAGTCAATAAACCCTAACAACAACAACAAGATTCAACAACTACATCAAAACAAAAAACAATAATATCACTAATAATAATCTATTAATCATAGTAATAATCAAGTTTGCTGGAGATAAGTTTTCAACTTCTTTAAGTAATTTTCTATTAGTGCCTTTGGAATCTTATTTAATTAAAAAACAAAACTCAAAGAATAAATATAAGATACAAAAGGCAATAAATAGAAAAATTAATAAAAGAAGTTGAAAAAATTATCTTTGCAAGTCTAAACTGGAATAAACACTCCTGCCAGAATAGATGAAATTGTGATATTAGAGTAAAAATGGAAATAAACTTTTAAAATAGCAAGTTAAAAGTTGAAAAATGTCTTTGTGAGTCCAAAATTTAATAAAAAATGTTGCCTGAATAGAAGAAATTGTGATATTAGAGTAAAAAATGGAAATAAACTTTTAAAATAACAAGTTAAAAGTTGAAAAATGTCTTTGTGAGTCCAAAATTTAATAAAAAATGCTGTCTGAATAGAAGAAATTGTGATATTAGAGTAAAAATAAACCTAAATTTCAGCTAAAGTTGAAGAAACACAGTTTGTGTGTCTAAATTGCCATGCGAACTCTTGCTTGAATCGTTCAAATAGCGTTTTCTGAGTAAAAATACACAAAAAATGCGAAATATTGTCTCTAACAGTAAAAACATCTGGTCAATTTTACATGAATCCTGATGTATATAAGGCAATAATCAAATGGTCCGTGGTTCGCAACCCCGAAATAAGGGCAAATAGTGGCTGGCATCCACTTTAACTTGTAGATACTGGAACTGAATGTTCTTAGTTCAGCCAAATTCCTTACGGTTTTGGTCAAATAGTCTTTGCAATGTTACGAAAGGCGGCAGAAATACCGCGTAGATTACTTCCACCAAATAAAATTGGAACCTCAAAGAAAATCAATACTCGTGTGTAAAAATTTGGCGACACTTGCCTTCCATTCAACTTCGGAAGAAGACCAAGCGAAGGGGACCGTAACAATGGCGACCCTTTCTTCCCCACGCGTATCCATGAACGCGCGCGGTTTGGGGGTGCCGATGAATGCAACCACATAACAGGTTCTTCCGTAACAGGTTAATATTATTAACATGGATTCCGCTCGCATACTTCGTTTGCATATAGGATACATCGTTCAATTTCTTCGCCTTTAAAGCGAACATGTGTTATAATATCTTCTACCTCCGATCGAACGCGTCGACACCGGTTGAATTCGGGTAAATCTGGATCCTTAATTATACCAAATATGACTCACCACCGACGCCAAAATGGGCGGACGTGACGCCTTAGAATAGGCCGAAAATGTGTTTTGTACATTAATGGAAAAACCATTAATTCCAAGTTCCCACGTGTGCATAAAGCACCCCTGACTCATATCCGGCAGAAACGCATATATAATATACAACAATAGTGTTAGAATAGTCCAAAAACGAACTCCACAATAGTGTCTTTTGTACCTTAATGGAAAAACCATTAATTCCAAACTCCAACGTCTGTATAAATCATCTGTGACTCATATCCGGCAGAAACGCATATATAATATACAACAAAAGGTTAGCTTAGGTCAAAAACGGAATACATAATAGTATCTTTTGTGCACTAATGGAAAACCATTAATTTCAAACTCACACGTGTGCATGAGTCATCGATGACTCATCTCCTCCTCCACCCCCGACACGTGTCGCCACGTGGCGCTAGATTAATTAACAATAGCGTCACCCCTCAAAATGAATAAAAAAGCCATTAATGTCAATTAAAATGATGATTTATTGCTTTTATCTCCAGTGGATTCTACTATCGAGGGCAACCGCTTGTAGTCCCGTGTTTTTTCCTAAAGTAGATGAGACGTCAAAATCGGACACATATAGACGGATCAACCTTCTGTATTTGCTAGATTGAATTTCTTGCGATTTGGGTCACCTGTTCCCTGGTGGGTCAGTACCACATAGTACATATCATGTGTGTATCCGGAATTCTCAATCTAAGGTAGCTATAGTTATTGTTTAAAGGGTGTAAAGGTTAATTTAGTGTAATTGAAACAGGCATTTGTGATCTTTTTATAACTTTTAAAAGTGTCCAAGCGACAAGGATTGTTTAAAATGATATACTAAGCTCCTAAACGATGCATCAAAGAGCACTTTTATCAGTCGTCATTCTGTGTGATGAACTAAAAATGCATGAATTCAGATTATCGGATATGCTAATTACCAAAATTACACGTTTAACTGTGTCAATTTATGCATCACAAGTGCATGTTCCTTGGTTTGACGAATTTCGAGTTCTATGTGTAACTGTAACAAATTATTTGGGTTGTTTTCCTATTGGGCAGATTTTATATATATTAGTAGTGCATTATATATATTGTAAAAAAGGCTGCTTTTTTGAATGGACTGTTTTCTATAAAGATACGGATTTATAAAAAAAAGAACATAAAATTTTGGCTTTTTTGGCTTTTTACCAATTGCACCTAACCTATTTCACTTGTAGTGTTAAGGGTTTAGAGGTTCGTATTGTCATATTTTGTAAGTAGTTAATTATTTTACGTGATGTAGTAGCCAGGAGACACATATTGGCCATTTCTTCTGCAGGATGTTCGAAAAGTCACGCAACGGAGACTTTGAATGTACGTAACGTTTGTACAAAAAGCGATAGAGACACGAATCTTGCATTGGGTATTTACTTTGTCTATGTGGATATTTTTAAAACATTAAAAAAGAAAATCATTCTCTGCATGAACGTTCAGTATGGAGAAAAAGTTAGTAAGGTGTAATGAGGTATTCGTACGAAGTAAAAAAAAAAAGCATGGATGAAACACAGATATGGATTCGCTTGCAAAAGTTTGCAATGTGTGTCAATGGTTTCTGTGGTTATTTATGAAATTGTCAAAAGAAAAGTATTTATTATGCATCCTTTGCATTACAGACGATTTATGGGGTTATTTATGGTATACTCATAAAGATGTATGTTTTTTAAAAATTTCGAATTTTACTGGCAGCGCTGGTCATGTCATAGGACGTGCCAGGTGTGTCCTACATCTGGCTATGTTATGCCATCAATGTCCAGATGAAAGAAAATATTTGAAATCTATGGTACAAAAAAAAACCTACATCCAGTACAGAATGAAAAATAAATATCGTTATGTTACCAATTTTATAAATACCCACAAGACAATCGACATAGATGAAGATGTATCTTTTATCCATGTTTTTCTCTACTTCGTACAAAAACTTTGTACGTACACCTTAGCAACTTTTCTTCACACTGAACGTTCTTGCAGAGAGTTGTTTTCTTTTTTAAAGTTTTAAAAATATGCACATAGTTAGACACAATACCGAATTCAAGGTTCTTGTCTCTTTCGCACTTTGTACAGAATTGTTGTACGTTCAAAATCTCGGTTGCATGACTTTTCGAACACCTTGCAGTTATTATTTTGTTTCTGTTGTTTGTGAGTTTGTGTATGTGCTTACCCAATGCATAGTGGTCAGACTGTTATCTTGTAATCAAGGTCATAATGTAATCAAATGGCATAATGATTCGGATTCCATTTTCAAACTGTAGGAATAGTTCTGATTAGCCTATCAAAGTATAATATGAACTTAAAAATGGCAGAAGAAAACGAAGCAAATGTTCTAATTAAACTATTAGATGTTTCAGGACAATTAAAACATTAATATTAATAATTTGTGTACAGAACTACACGCACATATGCTACTGTACAAGGTAGATTTAGAGCCCAGTGTTACATATTATTGTGAATACTGTTGTTGGAAAATGGCCAGATTTTTGATTGAATGTTACACATATAAGAAAGCAGCATCCTTGATGGTATAAAGTAATGTTGCCACCTTGTAATAGAGGAGTTCCAAGAGCAATCCCCAATGGAGGCACAGTGTTTCATGTCCCTTTTTAAGCTGTAATCACAATGACCATATCTGAGCATTAAGTGGACTTAAACAAAATTTTACTGAGAAAGCCAGATTTGTAATTTTCTTTGGTGTCGTCCTAATTGCGAACAGTCCTAGTTTGCGAACGGTCCTAATTGCGAACACTTGCTGCCTAAACAGGCTTAATCTCGAAGAACAGGGTCCCAATTTCGAACACAATTTCTGCCTTTGGAGCTACAACTTTCTTTCCCACTTCCTGTGTCTCTTTAACGACTTTTTAAGGGACTTTGAGAGTGGTCAGTGCCTTGTTGGAACATAGAAAATTCGACATGATTAAAGTCGTTGCCGAAGTATAAATAATTAAATAATAAAAGTGTGGCCTATTTTCTATATACGACTATATACGACACTTTATAACTGAAAAGAGCCTCGTGATTTAATAATATAATTATTCATATCAAATTCAAATTTCAAAACATATGACACTGTACTTAAAAATTTATGTATACCATCAATCCCCTAATTCCTGTTAATGCTCTTCGCCACTCTTTCGTAAAAACAAAAACAAAAAATCTTGCGTTTTACATCTTTCAGATTTATTCCCATCCTAAGAATCATGTCATTAGACTTTTCTGCGTCAGCTTTTAAGCTTTATATAATGCATTACTCTCTTGAATGTATGTCTACCTAGGCCATTGTTGATTTTGTGGTTCCATCTCTCCACTGCATTATAAATCTGGTGCCTCCTGTTGAAGTAATTCCACATCTATTTCGGACTGAGGGGTTTTCCAGAAATTCGATAAACTGAAAAGGTGAATTAACTATGGTGGGTTTTAGAAATTAGAAGACCATGATAAGCCAATCAGGTTGGTTATTGTTGCTAGTCAAACCAGCTGTCTCTCTGAATCACTACCCTTATTAGTTTTTGAAAACAGGTTTTTCAGTTACTTGTGTTCGCAATTAGGACATGGAAGTATTTCCTCACTCTTGCGTGTTCGCAATTACGACGATTTAGGCACTGTTCGCAATTAGGACACAACCCTTTTTTTGGGGTCATTTCTGGCCAATCTATTTCAGTTTCTGCCTCAGTTGTAGGACTACAGTGTACTAGAGCAGTGCTTCTCAAGTGCCGAGTTGCGACTTGGTACCAGACCGCGAAAGTTTATTAGATTCAGTGACTGCCAACTATAACCCAATTTTATATTTGTCAACAAGCATAGACATGTACCACATGTCATAATTTATTTTTTAATATTTAATTTGTAATGTGCATATTAATGTATAAAGTTTAAAAAAATAGAAGATGGGTACAATTTTTGAACAGGGCATCAACTTTATGAAATGAATTTACCGCCCTCTGGCCTCACAACGGTTGAGAACCACTACATAAGGCTTGCTCTGTGACCAGGTTTAGCAACTATTACATCAAATTATACACTTGAAAACCAGAACACAAACATATTATGCTACATACAAATGTAAAGGGATTTGAAACCAAATTTTTGATTTTCGATATGGTTCAAGAAAAAACTGTCACTGAGGGTACATTTCATAAGTATCTTGAAAATGTAGCAATATTTTCTTTCTTCCATCTTTTCTTTTTGCTTTATGTGCATGTTCGTATGCCAAATTGAAACATTGAAAATTGTATTAGCTGTTATACTATTAGATTCCATTTACAGAATATGTACAAAACTACTCTAAGTTACTATGTATATATATTTAATAAGCCTGCTGGAACATGAAGATAACACAAGGATAAAAACTCATTAAAAAGAGACATCATTTTTACAACCACTGCTTATGTCTAGAATGCGCGTCAAATCTCCTGCATATGGCGATAGCCAATAGCAGCGCACTGTAACGGTGCCATGTCGAAATCTCACACGGAAAAGAGACAGCGTGGTTGAGCAAAACGCCTTGTCAGGGAACAAGGCAACGCCGCACGTCTGTGATTCGCTGCTGCTGTTCAGCCTTGGTTGGTTGGTTGATTTAGTGTTTTAAGTCCGCTTTATGCACAGTGAGGCTAATCGGGACTGCACCTATGTGCCTCCACCTGGAATCCGAACCACTATGTGCCTCCACCGTGTATCGAACCCGGGACCCCTTGATTAAAAGGCGACCACGCTACCACTCCAGTCCAGTCCAGTCCAGCTAAGCGCATCTTCTGCTGTCGAAATTATACTTGTCGCACTTCCAGCTGGCGGCTGGGAAACAACGAATCAGCGATCGAATTCTTTTCGACTGACATCGGGCATTTTCGAGTCCCTCTTTCAATATCCTTGAACAAAAATTGTTATTTTTTTGTTTTTAAGGTACTTCTTGCCCAAATGACTGGAAAGGACGTTTATACGAACCTTATTTCTACAATGTGTGAGTATTTGAGGACAGAAGCTCAAAGGACTCCTCTTGGCTTGATCTTCCTGGGAGAATGGGGTTCCCTCAGAAACGCTATTGGACTCACTTACATCTGTTTCCAGGTATAGTGTTATTTTTTATCTTATTTATTACGTATTAAAGGTGGTGGCGACTATCAGAACACACTGTTTATGAAGTTTGTGTCTGATATAATGATTTTCTGTTGTTTTTAGCTTGTTGAGATGTGTTACAGAGAGGTAATGGAACATAGTATGCACTCTTTAAATATATTTTCGAGCAGGCCTAATCTCCAGGAAGGTATCAACTTGGGGCAAGCTCCGGCACCTACCGACCTGTTGGGTGAGATGAGTCAAGGCAAGGACTTTAAATATATTTTCCTGCTTTCCCCAAAATAGGCAATACTTAGGCTGTAGAGTTCAATGAACTAACCGATCTCTAAGCACTCTCGAAATACGCTCTACATGTTATAAAAACCTAGAAGGAAGTAAAATTGTTAAGGGTAAATGTAACTGTGTTAATTTAAATAAAACAGTAAATGTAACTCAGCTTTAATTCCATGAAACTTTGGCGCAAAATTATTTTATTCATTTACTGATTTCGCCGACTTATTGTCACCATTCACAGAAGGTTGTTAATTAATATTCTAATAACTGTTTATAACTAGTGACATCTAGTGAACGAGGATAAAATTATGAGACATAACTCTGGGCAAAATTGGTTAAAAATTGGTTCAAGTAATGTTTCGCAAAACTTAAACGGAATCATTACATGTTTATGCAAGAAGATAATTCAATCATTTTTGTGCAATGAATTTAAAGCAATTCAGTTAAAGTCTAAAGTTATTAAACCTGTCTTAAAAGGCTGCCGAGGCAGGAATGAACCCTGACGTCAACAGAGCCTTGTTGAAGAGCCAAGTGGACTACGCCTTGGGAGATGGCGGTAGGAGTTACGTGGTAGGCTTCGGCGAGAACTACCCACAGAAGGAGCACCACAGAGCAGCGTAAGTATCACTGCTACTTAAAGGCTCAGATCTGTTGTCATTTGTATAATTTTCCTTCGTTTCTCTACCAGACGGGGGCTCTAATCCAGAACCATCGGAGGCGAGGTCGTTATTCGACCACTCAACTTCCTGCCACTGCAATCACCTGTAGAATTACGTTCTTATGAAGATTACCATGTTTACATTTCATTGAATACTAATTTAATTATAAATGTCCCTAAATAATGAATTATTATATTCTGATTTTGGTCTGAAGTGAGATAACCATTGGCGTCACCAGGAATTTTTGTGTGTGGGGGGGCTAAGGCCATTAATCTCAAATTAAATGGTGGAATTAATAATAATAATTATCATAAATTAATAATAATTAATTATTACTTATATTATCAACTTATTGTTATTGTTACATCTCTTGTTTCTTATTTTTTATATTTCATACTCTATACTGAAAGGTACTTTTAGCCTACCTTTCCTATTAACTTTTACGCACAGCGAGTTTTTTTGTGTGACATCTCACATTAACCCATGGGCGTCGCCACAAGGTGTGCTGTAGCCCGCTGTGAAATTATTTTAGACCACCATTCTGCACACGTAAATAGCCTATAGGAGAAAGTACCAGAAGAAATGTGACAGAAAATGATGAAACAAGATAGAGAAGGACAGGGTCAAAGAAATAGAGAAACAATGGGAAGCAGATGAGGAAAGGAAGAGGAAAGGGGAAGGAAGAAGGAATTACAGAATGAAAGGAGCAGAGGAATAAATAAGAAAAGAGGGAGACTGAGAGAGAGAGGGAGAGAGAGAGAAAGAGAGAGAGAGAGAGAGAGAGAGAGAGAGAGAGAGAGAAGGACAAAGAGGAAGAAAGGAACAAAGATACAATTGAATTGAATTGTTGTTTTAAGCCAGGCTAATCGTAACTAGACCTACAGTTTAATGTGGGATCCGAACCACTGTGTATTGTGCTTCCACCTGGTGTCGAACCCGGGAACGTTGATTGGTACCACTACGCCCTCTAGGAGGCCCGAAAACACAAAAGACTAAGATAAGAATACAGCAAGAACGGAAGCAAGGCCACTACCACAGAATCAGAGTTCATATGAAAGATGTTTATTCCACCATTGAACCCTCCAGAAACGAAATTTTCCGGTGACGTCATGTTTGGGATTTTGAAAACCTTTACCATATTGCATTACATTTACAACAATTTTACTTATTCTGCATGAACACAAATTAACTGAACTTTATATATGTTGCTCTTTTATAACTTGAAATGAACGATGCTAATTTCCAGAGGACCTTTTCGTTCCCCCCTTCCCCCATGTAAACAATGCAGTGAAAAATCTCCTTCGTTTATCAAACTTCTCTTTTCTCAGATCGTGCCCAACGCCACCTGAGGAGTGCGGTTGGAACTTCTTCAACAGCGACGCCCCCAACTCCCACGTGCTGAACGGAGCCCTTGTAGGAGGCCCAGGCGCCGACGATGACTACATCGACACCCGCCAGGACGCTCAACACAACGAGGTGGCCTGCGACTACAACGCCGCCTTCACGAGTGCCTTGGCAGGCATCATTCAGTACAGTCTGTAGAGCTGCCATCTACAAGTTGTAATGTCGTAGAGAAGTTTCGAGAATAAAGCTGAACCATCAATATTCGTGTCTAGAATCTTTAATATTAATATATCCTTCATTTGTATTTCTTAAAGTCATAGTTTGTCTTATGTTCATTTTATGCATAGAAAAGCTAATCGGAATTGAACACGCAGTTTAAATGAGATAAGAACCGAGTTTCGATATCGGGACCCTTGATTAAGTCCTCTATAGGGGAGGCCCTTGTTTCTGTTTATGTTGCCTCGCATTACTTTAGCATATCATTGAAGAGGGATAGAAATGTGAAATTACTCGGTGTTCAGTGGCGTATTCAAGGAACGTTTCGTGAGTGTCAAAACCTTCTTGGTATCTCTGCATTCCTAAAAAAAAAGAAGACAATTGCTGGAATACATGGCAAAATAAATAGGCCCTACTCTGTATTCTGGTACAGTTCCCGCCAAAACTGGTCTGTTCTCCGCAGACTGCTGTTGCCAAACCTACGTTTGGTGCAGGCATGGCGACTAACCATTCTGTTTCACGAGTACTTCAAAAGGGAAGTAAATAACATCACTGAACTATTCAGGCCTTCTGAGGTAAATTCTTTTCCTCTCGGCATTTTCTCCTTCTGCGTCGGTTGCCTTTCCCTCCCCTCCGACGTGATTCTGACAACCAAGGGTTCATATTTCCCTCCCAAAGCGAAGGGCGAACTCTGGCTGGCAGAGAAGAAAGCACGTGCTGTCTCCAGCGCTCCTCTTAGTGGACGGAAGCAGTCACGCGAAGGCTACCAAGGTGTCTCAGCTGACAATAAACTACCGAGTGGCGGGAGCGGTACCAACATAAACCTTCTGACTACTAAAAAAGGACATAATCCATCTTTTAACACCCCTCCCTTTTCGAAAATCGTAGTCACACCCCTGCAGGTGATTCATTTACCACCGATGAAAGACTACTGGAGTAAGTTTTAAATACAAGGAACATACACACATTAATTTGTATTCTGAATTTGTTTAAAGTACACTTTATGCACAGTAAGGCTAATAAGAACTAGACCTACAGTTTAAAGTGGGATCCGAACTACTACGTGCCTCCACCAAGTATCAAATCCAGGACCCCTTCATTACAAGGCAACGACGTTACCACTATGTCATCTGAGAGACACACACACAAGCTCTTAAATTAGAATATTAGCCAGTGACTTGTCCATCCCAAACTTTCCTCAATGCCGCCTTCGCAAATGTTGCATTAAGTATCATGAGTTACCTCTACGCTAAAATAACAGATCCTGATTATCAAACCGTCCTTGTACATTGAACGTCAAATATACCAGTAGGCAAACTGTCTATCGCTATTTTCTTGAGTTGAATTTGTGTTTTAAGTCCACATTATGCACAGTAAGGCTAATCGGGACGGGACCTACAGTTCAAAGTGAAATCATAACCACCGGATATCGAACCCGGCAGCCCTTGATTACAAGGCAGTGACGCTACCATTACGCTATCGGGAGGACCCGTTATTTTCTATTTTATATATTTTGTTATATTTTACATCCTAAGAATTCCAATCAGATGTCATCTGCATACTGACGTTTCATTTGTATTCCTGGTCATCACATTGTAAAACCAGACTGAATGAAAATGGATGGACATTTTGTCTACTATTACTTTTGTCTTTGGGTGTACGCAGGAGTAGAAAAAATATAAGAATAATTCAGGCACCAGCCCTTCTCAGGAGCGATCTTTTTCCCCCAAGGAAGTCATGAATTCAACAAACGTTAAGATATACATTTTGAAATGTGATCTTAAAACATTTAATTTATTAATTATTACAAGATTGGATTAAAATAAATTAACTCTTGCGCAGGTTGTGGTCCCCGTGAAGAATACTCAACCGGTACATCAAAAACTAGATATAACATACATATGTGGTCACTTTTACCAGATCAGAGCAGATTAAAATGCAGGTAACGACAGTGAAAACATTTATAATGGTATGTTTATTATTATGATGAACTAATGATACACTTGATATAGAAAACACGTATGGTACTAGACATTTTTTTAAAAAAAATGTAATCGAAATTTCCATAAGCGACTTTGAAATATTAATAAAAATACATATTTTTTTAGAACTGGGTTTGAAAATTGAGGCGCATGCCCCTAGGTACATGACATACTATTCATACTTTTAGCACAGATTAGGAAGAAAAGCACGAGTGGTGCTCTCAGCGCCTCTTAGCGGATTATTACAAAACTTCTTGCGAATGGCGATTCCCAGTGGGAGGTCCGTGCACCGGTTTTCCTGCCTTAGTTGAAGATCTGCTTATATACCCTAATCAGAGCTATTAGTCATTAGCTACTATTACGTGCATTGTACGTCACATTATGGAAAACAACAATTGTTATTACGATATCCGTTTACACCAGCGAGCATGTTGCGGTACTCAGCTTGTGACTGTTATATTACAGAAGAGCCTGATTTGGAAGGAGAGGGGGAGGGGAGTCTTCGACTTCGGACCTCCACTGCGGAGAAAAAGCCTCAGAAAACGCCACAAAATTAAACAACACGAGGTATTTGAAATGTGGTAAAATATATAATTAACAATTTAACCTAACTTGGCATAAAAGTAACAACTGAATTTGTATATTGAAGGACCTCTACCAGTGGCGGTGATTCGGTTCCAAAATTAGGGGAGGGGGGGCAGGGTGCCAAAACTGTGGGGCAGGGACAGTTTACTAACCTTGATAGATAATGTTTAGCATAGTGCAGGTGCAAAAGTGGCAAAAAGTGGGGGGGAAGCCTCCCACGACCCCGTAATCGTCGCCATTGACCTCTACATATATAAATCTGGAATGCTCCGTAATCTAAACGTAATGATGATACGATACTAGGAAAAAAACGAAAGAAAAAGGTGCTTCGTATTTGCAGGCCATGCAAAATAATTCTAAGTTTGAAATATGTAATTATCGTCTTTTAACACTTTACACTGAAACATTGGACTGAAGTGTCACATCCTGCCCTGCCTCATTTGTTGCGGTGAGGGTGTTGGTGTGTGTGTGTTTGTGGGGGGGGGGGTTTCGATCCCACATTACAAAGTGGTGCAGAAGTCAATTTAAGCTGTAGGTCCAGTCACGATTAACTCATCATTGCATAATGTGGTTTTATAACACACTTCGACTTTTCCTTGGGTGGTAGAAGTACGAATTATATTGGTTTGGAATGTATTAGAAAATCTTAATTATGACGTTGGAGATAATGTTCAATGATAACTCCGTGCCCAGGGGTTCCGGAGTCGAGTCCCGGCTTTTGTATGGGTGTTCTTTGTGAGTGGCCGTTCATCAAATTCATCATATCACCACTTATCCTTATCGTGAATATCCAAAATTTGCAAAATGCGACGCAAAATATTAAAAATCAAGTCAAATCAAATCAATGATGGCTGGGTGTAACTTGTCAAACTACGTAAGTAGGTGTACAGTCTTAGAAAAAAATACCTGGGCCACGGGACGTAGAATTTCGTAACGTCTTAAAGCCTGTTGTTTATGCAACCCAAATAACAAAATATTCGCTTAAGTTTGCCTGGTGATTCTGAGTTTTCGGGAAGGATTGAGCTTTGATAGCATGAGTCACATGACTCGTGCCCCAGCCACAACAAACAGCTGGGTGCTCCGATGCCTCCAGAAGAAAATTTCAGGAACTGGTTTCTTGACAAGAGCTACTCGTAAGGAAATACTATTATTTCAAGTGATATTAGAGTCATCGTCAAGAAGGTTCGCTGAAATGATGGTTCTCATCACAGACCACATGCCACACGTTAATTGTTTATGTCCAGTTCACGCACTGGACCTACAGATTAAAATGGGATCCGAACCAAATGCCTCTCTATTTGGTATTGAATTCGGAAGCCTTTCATTACATGGCGAAGACGTTACCACTACGACATCAGAGAGGCAATGCAACCCATTGAGAAATAGATAAGCGAAAATTGCTACGTGACAAACCATATTTGCCCGTAAATTTTAAAAATAAGACAATATTTTGTACTGACAGCTTCGAACCGTGGGAGAGGCATATATTTTTTTGTACCATCGTCCATTTCACGAGTTTATAATTCTTCCTCACCGACACGAGTAACGCGAGTAGTAGAAGAAAAGCGAAGTAAAATAACTGAAACAGAAATGAAAGGAAAAAGCGAAATAAATTTTATTCATAATATTCTGCAGTCACTTGAGTTGTATTCACGGGATGCTATCTTTAAAGAAAGCCGTGGTCTCTTCCTTGTTTCGCTTTCTTTGTGCTCTTGCTTCCCCCGTCACGATTGGTCTAAAACTAATTAATGCGACGTTAATTAAACAATCCAAACAACGAAACAATGCACAATCAACTGCACAAAACAACATTCCAAATGTTTTCGAATCGGAAAACAATTGAATTGCTGTAAAATGACTTAAGATGCAGTAATACAGTGGGAATTCGGTACCGTATAGAATTGAATCGGTAGAGATGTTCGATTTGATTGGATGTTTGTTATTTAGATTTGCTATTCTTTCACTTTTGGCAAATAGCGACGATGAAGATGAGTGATGCTATGATGAAATTGATGAAGGGACACTTACCAAGGACACCCACGCCCAAGTCGAGATTCTAACCAGGGACCCATGGCATCGTAGCGCGCTGTGCTAACCACTCCTCCATGGAGTGGACATTATAGCATATTTTGTGTGCTCAATTGGGATCAATCAATGGAATGAATAGGCATATTATATGATTAATAAATTCATATCATAATACCACGTCATATTATTCGGCACGAAGTAACATCAGAGACATTCAATCTTGCATTTTTGCCTTTCAACTAATTCTTTGAATTCATGTTAATCACAACAATAAGATAAATTATGAAGCAAATGATAGTGAATGTGGGATATTATTACGAATTACCTGACAGAAACAACATTAAGCAGGCTCGGTGGTCAAGCTCATTAAGTGATTGACATTCGATATCGTCGCAAAAGTTCCCGAGTTTGAGTACCGTCCTTGTCGGGGGTATTTGATTATTTCGTCATCAATTTCATGTAATGGTCACTCGTCCTTATCGTCGCGATCATCGAACAGGGAATAAAAATTATAAAAATAAATACGATGGAAGAGTACTTATTTCATCTCTCACGAAATCTCCTACAAAACCGGAATATATAAAATACATGTATATTCATTCACATACATTTTCGATTTCTATATTTAACTAATCGAGACCGAGAACGGGAGAGCAATTTTCAATTCGACAAACCGAGAGACGGAGAAACTGTAAAGTCTCGTTTCTTCTTGGCACCTCCGTAATCGAGTTGTTCTGTTTGTCATTGGCTTTGTATTGACAATTATTGTCATTATTCTTCCCCTGCAGGTAAACCATAACGATGAATTATGATGAAATGAAGCATATAAAAGGGCAAGAACAAGAAAGTCATGCCTGTTCTAGACTCCAACCCAGAACCTTATGTAACGAGATTTGAAATTCTGGAGAAGGCGTCCGTGTTTCGCTTGGTTTTCTCTTTCCTCTACTTCTCTTATATTATCATACATGTATAATAAAAATGGATCTGATACGATATGTTGCGATTCATAATTGTGCTGGTTTGATGCTACAGATGTGAACTCCAACCTGCAATATATTATTCCCTTTTGTTTCGTATCTGGTTGAACATGAAATTTTCTTGCACTGTGACAATTTCTTTCTTAGTTTTGGTTTGGTGCACAGATATGCTAATCTGGACTCGACCTTTAGTTTAAAGTGGGATACTAACCACTATGTGCATCCACCGTGTATCAAACCCGGGATCCACTGATTACAAGGCGACGACGTTATCACTACGCCATCGAGGAGGACCCATGACAAAATGTTATTCACTCGATCTCAACCATAATTTATTTCAGCATTTACATTTTCGTTTTCTTCTTTTTTCCTTTTGTTAACTACTCTTATACAACTCTTTTTGTGTCTTCGAATTTCTTCTTGTTTCAGGAAAAAATAATACATGCAGGCTGTATAAAAATCCCCCGTTCAAATAGATAAAACGTTCACTATCGAGAACTAATTTACATGTTTATCACTAACGTAACCATTAGGAAGGAAACTATTGAAATGTTAACTGATATAACTGCAGATGAAACAATACTTACAGCCACTAACGAAATATCTATTCTTGTGTAGCCTCACAGACAACAAGTATATGGTGAGTCATTCACTCTTGCTGACTACGGGCGAAGGTCACTGAACTAAAGGGTGGTGGCAAGCAAGCAGGCTTCTGCTTTACCAAAGACGAGGTCACGTGTTCCAGTTATCAATGGCGTACGAAATAAGGAGGAACACAGCTATCTGACGTATGTTTTGGTCCCGTCATTGCACGCAGAACACTTTATCGTCGTGGCCTTGAAGTTCTTTCAGGGCACTCCTACGTAAAGGCTTCTCAGCTAGAAGGATATCTTCCCCATTGACTGGAGGAAAAGTGGGTGCGTATAGAGGTCCTTCAACTTTCGTATTCTTTTTCATTTCAGAACCCGTGCTGTATCGTCGACTTAATCCAATCTATCCGATGTGGGTTTTAGGTTCTGTTTCTGTTCGGTTATTTCACGTTGTCTTCCTGCTTATGTTTTTCGCGAAGGTTCTGGATTCGATAATCTGGACAATAACGGGATTGTGTTGGTTGCTTGATTTGGTGTCTTAAGTCCACTTTATGTCCTGTTAAGCTAATCGTGAATGGACCTACAGTTTAAAGGGGGATCCGAACCACTATGTTCCTCCACCGAGTATCGAACCTGGGATCCCTTAATTACAAGGCACCCACGATCCCACTGCGCCATCGGGGATTGTGTTCGAAACGAATGAATCAAATTTGAGTGATATGATATGCAACCATTGGAAGACTATTGAAAGAAAAGCTATGGGAACCTGCCAGTTTTTCTACTGCAGACAGGAAACCATAAACATGGAAGAGAAGCTTATATTCTATGAAACCTGACGCTATGTGCTCGAATACTTGCTAAATATAATCCATAGAGGCATAGCAACGTTAAACAACCTCTTATATGATACATATAGGTTTAAAAAGGTCAAAATACAAAGATTGTGTGCGCCTCACTGATGGCGTAGTGGTAAGGCCTTGTAATCAAGGGGTCTGGGGTACGATACCAGGTGATCGCACATAGTGGTTCGGATCCCACTTTAAACTGTATGCACTTCAGATTAGTCTATCTGTGCCGGTGACTCAGTCGGTAACGCGTCTGACTACCATGCTATAGGCCCCGGGTTCGATTCCCGGCCGGTTCAAGCCCGGGAACTTTTCTGACGTTGGAAGCGGCCCCAGCGCCAACCCAGCGTCGAATGACATGGGTACCTGGGGGAAACCCTGGGGGTAAAAGCGGTCAGGGGCGTGATGCT
This sequence comes from Lepisma saccharinum, assembly GCF_977018435.1. Taxonomy (NCBI): domain Eukaryota; kingdom Metazoa; phylum Arthropoda; class Insecta; order Zygentoma; family Lepismatidae; genus Lepisma; species Lepisma saccharinum. The sequence goes on along the minus strand of NC_139246.1, from coordinate 34,607,024 downwards.
GATCACATCACCCCCACTCAAGAACGAATCAAGAAAGTGTGGGGCGGCGTGATGCTGATCACATCACCCCCACTCACGAACGTATCAAGAAAGTGTGGGGCGTTACCCCCACACCCCCTATACGCCTTCATGGCGTAGCGCCAAGCACAGGTAAGAACTTTATTATTTTTTTTTTTTGCATAAAGTGGACTTACAACAAAATTTAAATTTGCGATAAAGATTATGATAAGGTATTAAAGAATTGGGTCTAACACACTTTTTTATTGTTTACCAATGACATTGTTAACTAATATTCTTAATTTCAGTTTCAAGATGAAATCGGCTACGAAATAAAAGGAGTGGGTTCATATTTCTGTTACGAAATTCCACTTTTGTAGTAGAGTTGTGCCACACTAAGATGTGACATAATAAACAAATCTGAGACACTTTCAAAGTATTAAATTGCTATCTACGTATTTGGGAAAAATCTTTCAATATAATACTTTTTTTGGACGCGTCAAATCATAGTATTTAATTCCTGTTTTAGCAGCTTTAAGAAACCTGATTTTGGGGGGGGGGTTACAAATGCCCTTTCTGCTCCCGTCAAGTTACGCCTATGACAAACAGGAATTCAAAGTAAAAGACTGTCCCGACTAAATCGGGAGACACGTCTGATAGATTTACAATTGGGAAAATCATAATTAAGCGTGTAGTTGAAAACAACCTATTTTCATATATTGCATGCAGCTCTACTTTTTCTGCAATGTGGATCAAGAACTGGGGACGTGGAGAAGCACAACACACCACGTAACCAATAGTCACGTGACCCTCTTTGCTTTCCTGTCATGTTGACCTTCGCGTGGAACACATTTCTCGGTGTTAAGACAGGCAAAATCACCCGATCATCGAAGGGTGCAATATGTGTTGCCTACCCTCCTGCATTACTTGCTCCTATTAAAGGCTTATGGGGAAGAACTTTTTTCCATGACTGTACAGTCTTAGAAAAAAATACCTGGGCCACGGGACGTAGAATTTCGTAACGTCTTAAAGCCTGTTGTTTATGCAACCCAAATAACAAAATATTCGCTTAAGTTTGCCTGGTGATTCTGAGTTCTCGGGAAGGATTAAGCTTTGATAGCATGAGTCACATGACTCGTGCCCCAGCCACAACAAACAGCTGGGTGCTACGATGCCTCCAGAAGAAAATTTCAGGAACTGGTTTCTTGACAAGAGCTACTCGTAAGAAAATACTATTCTTTCAAGTGATATTAGAGCCATTGTCAAGAAGGTTCGCTGAAATGATGGTTCTCATCACAGACCACATGCCACACGTTAATTGTTTAAGTCCAGTTCATGCACTGGACCTACAGATTAAAATGGGATCCGAACCAAATGCCTCTCTATTTGGTATTGAATTCGGAAGCCTTTCATTACATGGCGAAGACGTTACCACTACGACATCCGAGAGGCAATGGAACCCCTTGAGAAAGAGATAAGCGAAAATTGCTACGTGACAAACCATATTTGCCCGTAAATTTTAAAAATAAGACAATATTTTGTACTGACAGTTTCGAACCGTGGGAGAGGCATATATTTTTTTGTACCATCGTCCATTTCACGAGTTTATAATTCTTCCTCACCGACACGATTAACGCGAGTGGTAGAAGAAAAGCGAAGTAAAATAACTGAAACAGAAATAAAAGGAAAAAGCGAAATAAATTTTATTCATAATATTCTGCAATCACTTGAGTTGTATTCACGGGATGCTATCTTTAAAGAAAGCCGTGGTCTCTTCCTTGTCTTTTTCGCTTCCTTTGTGCTCTTGCTTCCCCCTGTCACGATTGGTCTAAAACTAATTAATGCGACGTTAATTAAACAATCCAAACAACGAAACAATGCACAATCAACTGCACAAAACAACATTCCAAATGTTTTCGAATCGGTAACAATTGAGATGCTGTAAAATGACTTAAGATGCAGTAATAAAGTGGGAATTCGGTACCGTATAGAATTAAATCGGTAGAGATGTTCGATTTGATTGGATGTTTGTTATTTAGATTTGCTATTCTTTCACTTTTGGCAAATAGAGACGATGAAGATGAGTGATGCTATGATGAAATTGATGAAGGGACACTTACCAAGGACACCCACGCCCAAGTCGAGATTCTAACCAGGGACCCATGGCATCGTAGCGCGCTGTGCTAACCACTCCTCCATGTAGTGGACATTATATCATATTTTGTGTGCTCAATTGGGATCAATCAATGGAATGAATAGGCATATTATATGATTAATTAATTCATATCATAATACCACGTCATATTATTCGGCACGAAGTAACATCAGAGACATTCAATCTTGCATTTTTGCCTTTCAACTAATTCTTTGAATTCAGGTTAATCACAACAATAAGATAAATTGTGAAGCAAATGATAGTGAATGTGGGATATTATTACGAATTACCTGACAGAAACAACATTAAGCAGGCTCGGTGGTCAAGCTCATTAAGTGATTGACATTCGATATCGTCGCCAAAGTTCCCGAGTTTGAGTACCGTCCTTGTCGGGGGTGTTTGACTATTTCGTCATCAATTTCACGTAATGGTCACTCGTCCTTATCGTCGCGATCATCGAACAGGGAATAAAAATTATAAAATAAATTCGATGGTTGTTGAGTTTTATGTTTTTTAAGTCCACTTTATGCACAGTAAGGCTAATCGGGACTGGACCTACAGTTTAAAGTGGGATCCGAACCACTTGTGCCTCCACCAGGTTCGAACCCGCGACCCCTTGATTACAAGGCGACGACGCTACCACTGCGCCATCGGGGAGGCCCTAATAAATACGATGGAAGAGTACTTATTTCATCTCTCACGAAATCTCCTACAAAACCGGAATATATAAAATACATGTATATTCATTCACATACATTTTCGATTTCTATATTTAACTAATCGAGACCGAGAACGGGAGAGCAATTTTCAATTCGACAAACCGAGATACGGAGACACTGTCAAGTCTCGTTTCATCTTGACATCTCCGTAATCGAGTTGTTCTGTTTGTCATTGGCTTTGTATTGGCAATTATTGTCATTATTCTTCCCCTGCAGGTAAACCATAACGATGAATAATGATGAAATGAAGCAGATAAAAGGGCAAGAACAAGAAAGTCATGCCTGTTCGGGACTCCAACCCAGAATCTTATGTCACGAGATTTGAAATTCTGGAGAAGGCGTCCGTGTTTCGCTTGGTTTTCTCTTTCCTCTACTTCTCTTATATTATCATACATGTATAATACAAATGGATCTGATACGATATGTTGCGATTCATAATTGTGCTGGTTAGATGCTACAGATGTGAACTCCAACCTGCAATATATTATTCCCTTTTGTTTCGTATCTAGTTGAACATGAAATTTTCTTGCACTGTGACAATTTCTTTCTTAGTTTTCGTTTGGTGCACAGATATGCTAATCTGGACTCGACCTTCAGTTTAAAGTGGGATACTAACCACTATGTGCATCCACCGTGTATCAAACCCGGGATCCACTGATTACAAGGCGACGACGTTATCACTACGCCATCGAGGAAGCCCCATGACAAAATGTTATTTACTCGATCTCTACCATAATTTATTTCAGCATTTACATTTTCGTTTTCTTCTTCTTTTTTCCTTTTGTTAACTACTCTTATACAACTCTTTTTGCGTCTTCGAATTTCTTCTTGTTTCAGGAAAAAATAATACATGCAGGCTGTATAAAAATCCCCCGTTCAAATAGATAAAACGTTCACTCTCGAGAACTAATTTACATGTTTATCACTAACGTAACCATCAGGAAGGAAACTATTGAAATGTTAACTGATATAACTGCAGATGAAACAATACTTACAGCCACTAACGAAATATCTATTCTTGTGTAGCCTCACAGACAACAAGTATATGGTGAGTCATTCACTCTTTCTAACTACGGGCGAAGGTCACTGAACTAAAGGGTGGTGGCAAGCAAGCAGGCTTCTGCTCTACCAATGACGAGGTCACGTGTTCCAGTTATCAATGGCGTACGAAATAAGGAGGAACACAGCTATCTGCCATATGTTTTGGTCCCGTCATTGCACGTAGAACACTTTATCGTCGTGGCCTTGAAGTTCCCTCAGGGCACTCCTACGTAAAGGCTTCTCAGCTAGAAGGATATCTTCCCCATTGAGTGGAGGAAAAGTGGGTGCGTATAGAGGTCCTTCAACTTTCGTATTCTTTTTCATTTAAGAACCCGTGCTGTATCGTCAACTTAATTCAATCTATCCGATGTAGGTTTTAGGTTCTGTTTCTGTTCGTTTATTTCACGTTGTCTTCCTGCTTATGTTTTTCGCGAAGGTTCTGGATTCGATAATCTGGACAATAACGGGATTGTGTTGGTTGGTTGATTGGTGTCTTAAGTCCACTTTATGTCCTGTTAGGCTAATCGTGAATGGACCTATAGTTTAAAGGGGGATCCGAACCACTATGTTCCTCCACCGAGTATCGAACCCGGGATCCCTTAATTACAAGGCGCCCAGGATCCCACTGCGCCATCGGGGATTGTGTTCGAAACGAATGAATCAAATTTGAGTGATATGATATGTAACCATTGTAAGACTATTGAAAGAAAAGCTATGGGAACCTGCCAGTTTTTCTACTGCAGACAGGAAACCATAAACATGGAAGAGAAGCTTATATTCTATGAAACCTGACGCTATGTGCTCGAATACTTGCTAAATATAATCCATAGAGGCATAGCAACATTAAACAACCTCTTATATGATACATATAGGTTTAAAAAGGTCAAAATACAAAGATTGTGTGCGCCTCACTGATGGCGTAGTGGTAAGGCCTTGTAATCAAGGGGTCTGGGGTACGATACCAGGTGATGGCACATAGTGGTTCGGATCCCACTTTAAACTGTATGCACTTCAGATTAGTCTATCTGTGCCGGTGACTCAGTCGGTAACGCGTCTGACTACCATGCTATAGGCCCCGGGTTCGATTCCCGGCCGGTTCAAGCCCGGGAACTTTTCTAACGTTGGAAGCGGCCCTAGCGCCCACCCAGCGTCGAATGACATGGGTACCTGGGGGAAACCCTGGGGGTAAAGGCGGTCAGGGGCGTGATGCTGATCACATCACCCCCACTCACGAACGAATCAAGAAAGTGTGGGGCGTTACCCCCACACCCCCTATACGCCTTCATGGCGTAGCGCCAAGCACAGGTGAGAACTTTACCTTTTTTTTTTTTGCATAAAGTGAACTTACAACAAAATTTAAACTTGCGATAAAGATTATGATAAGGTATTAAAGAATTGGGTCTAACACATTTTTTTATTGTTTACCAATGACATTGTTAACTAATATTCTTAATTTCAGTTTCAAGATGAAATCGGCTACGAAATAAAAGGAGTGGGTTCATATTTCTGTTAAGAAATTCCACTTTTGTAGTAGACCTGTGCCACACTAAGTTGTGACAATAAACAAATCTGAGACACTTTCAAAGTATTAAATTGCTATCTACGTATTTGGGAAAAATCTTTCAATATAATACTTTTTTTGGACGCGTCGAATCATAGTATTTAATTCCTGTTTTAGCAGCTTTAAGAAACCTGATTTTGGGGGGGGGGGTTACAAATGCCCTTTCTGCTCCCGTCAAGTTACGCCTATGACAAACAGGAATTCAAAGTAAAAGACTGTCCCGACTAAATCGGGAGACACGTCTGATAGATTTACAATTGGGAAAATCATAATTAAGCGTGTAGTTGAAAACAACCTATTTTCATATATTGCATGCAGCTCTACTTTTTCTGCAATGTGGATCAAGAACTGGGGACGTGGAGAAGCACAACACACCACGTAACCAATAGTCACGTGACCCTCTTTGCTTTCCTGTCATGTTGACCTTCGCGTGGAACACATTTCTCGGTGTTAAGACAGGCAAAATCACCCGATCATCGAAGGGTGCAATATGTGTTGCCTACCCTCCTGCATTACTTGCTCCTATTAAAGGCTTATGGGGAAGAACTTTTTTCCATGACTGTACAGTCTTAGAAAAAAATACCTGGGCCACGGGACGTAGAATTTCGTAACGTCTTAAAGCCTGTTGTTTATGCAACCCAAATAACAAAATATTCGCTTAAGTTTGCCTGGTGATTCTGAGTTCTCGGGAAGGATTAAGCTTTGATAGCATGAGTCACATGACTCGTGCCCCAGCCACAACAAACAGCTGGGTGCTACGATGCCTCCAGAAGAAAATTTCAGGAACTGGTTTCTTGACAAGAGCTACTCGTAAGAAAATACTATTCTTTCAAGTGATATTAGAGCCATTGTCAAGAAGGTTCGCTGAAATGATGGTTCTCATCACAGACCACATGCCACACGTTAATTGTTTAAGTCCAGTTCATGCACTGGACCTACAGATTAAAATGGGATCCGAACCAAATGCCTCTCTATTTGGTATTGAATTCGGAAGCCTTTCATTACATGGCGAAGACGTTACCACTACGACATCCGAGAGGCAATGGAACCCCTTGAGAAAGAGATAAGCGAAAATTGCTACGTGACAAACCATATTTGCCCGTAAATTTTAAAAATAAGACAATATTTTGTACTGACAGTTTCGAACCGTGGGAGAGGCATATATTTTTTTGTACCATCGTCCATTTCACGAGTTTATAATTCTTCCTCACCGACACGATTAACGCGAGTGGTAGAAGAAAAGCGAAGTAAAATAACTGAAACAGAAATAAAAGGAAAAAGCGAAATAAATTTTATTCATAATATTCTGCAATCACTTGAGTTGTATTCACGGGATGCTATCTTTAAAGAAAGCCGTGGTCTCTTCCTTGTCTTTTTCGCTTCCTTTGTGCTCTTGCTTCCCCCTGTCACGATTGGTCTAAAACTAATTAATGCGACGTTAATTAAACAATCCAAACAACGAAACAATGCACAATCAACTGCACAAAACAACATTCCAAATGTTTTCGAATCGGTAACAATTGAGATGCTGTAAAATGACTTAAGATGCAGTAATAAAGTGGGAATTCGGTACCGTATAGAATTAAATCGGTAGAGATGTTCGATTTGATTGGATGTTTGTTATTTAGATTTGCTATTCTTTCACTTTTGGCAAATAGAGACGATGAAGATGAGTGATGCTATGATGAAATTGATGAAGGGACACTTACCAAGGACACCCACGCCCAAGTCGAGATTCTAACCAGGGACCCATGGCATCGTAGCGCGCTGTGCTAACCACTCCTCCATGTAGTGGACATTATATCATATTTTGTGTGCTCAATTGGGATCAATCAATGGAATGAATAGGCATATTATATGATTAATTAATTCATATCATAATACCACGTCATATTATTCGGCACGAAGTAACATCAGAGACATTCAATCTTGCATTTTTGCCTTTCAACTAATTCTTTGAATTCAGGTTAATCACAACAATAAGATAAATTGTGAAGCAAATGATAGTGAATGTGGGATATTATTACGAATTACCTGACAGAAACAACATTAAGCAGGCTCGGTGGTCAAGCTCATTAAGTGATTGACATTCGATATCGTCGCCAAAGTTCCCGAGTTTGAGTACCGTCCTTGTCGGGGGTGTTTGACTATTTCGTCATCAATTTCACGTAATGGTCACTCGTCCTTATCGTCGCGATCATCGAACAGGGAATAAAAATTATAAAATAAATTCGATGGTTGTTGAGTTGGTGTTTTTTAAGTCCACTTTATGCACAGTAAGGCTAATCGGGACTGGACCTACAGTTTAAAGTGGGATCCGAACCACTTGTGCCTCCACCAGGTTCGAACCCGGGACCCCTTGATTACAAGGCGACGACGCTACCACTGCGCCATCGGGGAGGCCCTAATAAATACGATGGAAGAGTACTTATTTCATCTCTCACGAAATCTCCTACAAAACCGGAATATATAAAATACATGTATATTCATTCACATACATTTTCGATTTCTATATTTAACTAATCGAGACCGAGAACGGGAGAGCAATTTTCAATTCGACAAACCGAGATACGGAGACACTGTCAAGTCTCGTTTCATCTTGACATCTCCGTAATCGAGTTGTTCTGTTTGTCATTGGCTTTGTATTGGCAATTATTGTCATTATTCTTCCCCTGCAGGTAAACCATAACGATGAATAATGATGAAATGAAGCAGATAAAAGGGCAAGAACAAGAAAGTCATGCCTGTTCGGGACTCCAACCCAGAATCTTATGTCACGAGATTTGAAATTCTGGAGAAGGCGTCCGTGTTTCGCTTGGTTTTCTCTTTCCTCTACTTCTCTTATATTATCATACATGTATAATACAAATGGATCTGATACGATATGTTGCGATTCATAATTGTGCTGGTTAGATGCTACAGATGTGAACTCCAACCTGCAATATATTATTCCCTTTTGTTTCGTATCTAGTTGAACATGAAATTTTCTTGCACTGTGACAATTTCTTTCTTAGTTTTCGTTTGGTGCACAGATATGCTAATCTGGACTCGACCTTCAGTTTAAAGTGGGATACTAACCACTATGTGCATCCACCGTGTATCAAACCCGGGATCCACTGATTACAAGGCGACGACGTTATCACTACGCCATCGAGGAAGCCCCATGACAAAATGTTATTTACTCGATCTCTACCATAATTTATTTCAGCATTTACATTTTCGTTTTCTTCTTCTTTTTTCCTTTTGTTAACTACTCTTATACAACTCTTTTTGCGTCTTCGAATTTCTTCTTGTTTCAGGAAAAAATAATACATGCAGGCTGTATAAAAATCCCCCGTTCAAATAGATAAAACGTTCACTCTCGAGAACTAATTTACATGTTTATCACTAACGTAACCATCAGGAAGGAAACTATTGAAATGTTAACTGATATAACTGCAGATGAAACAATACTTACAGCCACTAACGAAATATCTATTCTTGTGTAGCCTCACAGACAACAAGTATATGGTGAGTCATTCACTCTTTCTAACTACGGGCGAAGGTCACTGAACTAAAGGGTGGTGGCAAGCAAGCAGGCTTCTGCTCTACCAATGACGAGGTCACGTGTTCCAGTTATCAATGGCGTACGAAATAAGGAGGAACACAGCTATCTGCCATATGTTTTGGTCCCGTCATTGCACGTAGAACACTTTATCGTCGTGGCCTTGAAGTTCCCTCAGGGCACTCCTACGTAAAGGCTTCTCAGCTAGAAGGATATCTTCCCCATTGAGTGGAGGAAAAGTGGGTGCGTATAGAGGTCCTTCAACTTTCGTATTCTTTTTCATTTAAGAACCCGTGCTGTATCGTCAACTTAATTCAATCTATCCGATGTAGGTTTTAGGTTCTGTTTCTGTTCGTTTATTTCACGTTGTCTTCCTGCTTATGTTTTTCGCGAAGGTTCTGGATTCGATAATCTGGACAATAACGGGATTGTGTTGGTTGGTTGATTGGTGTCTTAAGTCCACTTTATGTCCTGTTAGGCTAATCGTGAATGGACCTATAGTTTAAAGGGGGATCCGAACCACTATGTTCCTCCACCGAGTATCGAACCCGGGATCCCTTAATTACAAGGCGCCCAGGATCCCACTGCGCCATCGGGGATTGTGTTCGAAACGAATGAATCAAATTTGAGTGATATGATATGTAACCATTGTAAGACTATTGAAAGAAAAGCTATGGGAACCTGCCAGTTTTTCTACTGCAGACAGGAAACCATAAACATGGAAGAGAAGCTTATATTCTATGAAACCTGACGCTATGTGCTCGAATACTTGCTAAATATAATCCATAGAGGCATAGCAACATTAAACAACCTCTTATATGATACATATAGGTTTAAAAAGGTCAAAATACAAAGATTGTGTGCGCCTCACTGATGGCGTAGTGGTAAGGCCTTGTAATCAAGGGGTCTGGGGTACGATACCAGGTGATCGCACATAGTGGTTCGGATCCCACTTTAAACTGTATGCACTTCAGATTAGTCTATCTGTGCCGGTGACTCAGTCGGTAACGCGTCTGACTACCATGCTATAGGCCCCGGGTTCGATTCCCGGCCGGTTCAAGCCCGGGAACTTTTCTAACGTTGGAAGCGGCCCTAGCGCCCACCCAGCGTCGAATGACATGGGTACCTGGGGGAAACCCTGGGGGTAAAGGCGGTCAGGGGCGTGATGCTGATCACATCACCCCCACTCACGAACGAATCAAGAAAGTGTGGGGCGTTACCCCCACACCCCCTATACGCCTTCATGGCGTAGCGCCAAGCACAGGTGAGAACTTTACCTTTTTTTTTTTTGCATAAAGTGAACTTACAACAAAATTTAAACTTGCGATAAAGATTATGATAAGGTATTAAAGAATTGGGTCTAACACATTTTTTTATTGTTTACCAATGACATTGTTAACTAATATTCTTAATTTCAGTTTCAAGATGAAATCGGCTACGAAATAAAAGGAGTGGGTTCATATTTCTGTTAAGAAATTCCACTTTTGTAGTAGACCTGTGCCACACTAAGTTGTGACAATAAACAAATCTGAGACACTTTCAAAGTATTAAATTGCTATCTACGTATTTGGGAAAAATCTTTCAATATAATACTTTTTTTGGACGCGTCGAATCATAGTATTTAATTCCTGTTTTAGCAGCTTTAAGAAACCTGATTTTGGGGGGGGGGTTACAAATGCCCTTTCTGCTCCCGTCAAGTTACGCCTATGACAAACAGGAATTCAAAGTAAAAGACTGTCCCGACTAAATCGGGAGACACGTCTGATAGATTTACAATTGGGAAAATCATAATTAAGCGTGTAGTTGAAAACAACCTATTTTCATATATTGCATGCAGCTCTACTTTTTTCTGCAATGTGGATCAAGAACTGGGGACGTGGAGAAGCACAACACTCCACGTAACCAATAGTCACGTGACCCTCTTTGCTTTCCTGTCATGCTGACCTTCGCGTGGAACACATTTCTCGGTGTTAAGACAGGCAAAATCACCCGATCATCGAAGGGTGCAATATGTGTTGCCTACCCTCCTGCATTACTTGCTCCTATTAAAGCCTTATGGGGAAGAACTTTTTTCCATGACTGTACACTTCTGCAAGAAAATGCTAAGAAATAAACTATAGACCAAAAAACATGGCTCACTCCACACTTACAGGACTTCTATCTGACTAGTACATGCACTTTTCTGCAATACCATAATCATTCCATTTCAATTCAAGTGTGCCTAAATGTTTCTTGCTACAACTGCTATCAGAATAGAGCTTCCAATTAGAGAAAAAACAACTAATATTTCTCCCTGGCACTTGGGAAAACAAACTCAGAAATGGCAAATACAGAACAAAATTAGTAAATGCCTTCTGGTGAAACGACAGGCATTAACGTTTTTTTCTGCAGATGTGTACCTCTGTTGGCAAAATGCACACTTGTCAAGACGTAAACACACCTGTCTCATCTAGTTTTCTTGGGCTTCAAAGACCAATCACAGTTATTTCTTCAGAGGCTTTTCTCTTGTTCTTGTATGCCATGCAGACGCCGAGATAATTTTCATTTCTTTTTGGAAGAACGGATCTTACGGTTGACTACGAGACAGTGGGAGGTATATAAGGATAACGGTCCTCAACTTCTTTGCCTTGAGTCATCATGAAGTACTCAGTGGTTCCTTGCCTCTTCCTCGTCTTCTGCAGCCATTTTGCAGGTATTTAGCTATTGGTTAAATGTAGCTTCAACTTTTTGGTTTCCATCCTTCAAGTGTGGTATGCATTTAACTGTAGAGATAAGAAAGAAGCTGTTATGCTATTGAGTAACTCTAAAATATTTCCTAAATTATGTTAAAGTTAGAAGTTGCCGCACTCTTGATTCACATATAAAATGGCCGACTTCACGTATAGGTCAGAAGGTGTAACCTGGAGTGCGCTCCGAAAGTCTCACGAGTTTAACAAGTTAAATGGACATTTCCTCCGTTCCACAAGTCTGTCGTGAACTTGTTGAAGTTCGTTGTTTCATGCGATGAGTGAAGTTCGATCTCGCACGAAACGCACGAACCAGGAAGCTGGTTGGTTCATTGAAAATCGTCTGCTTCCAAACTATAGTAGATCGAAAAGTACAACTTAATTTGAACAGAGAGAGGTATCAAGCAACATGAACAAGATGAGTGTCCCACAACTGTTCTTAAAATGTGATTAATGGGAATAACAGTGTCCGCAGTAGAATTTATTTCTGCCAGAAGCATATGCATTTTTACAGATGAAATCAAATGTTCTGGAAAGAGGAAAATCTAAGTAAACAATAAATGCGTCGGTGTTCTAAATACTCATAATAGTCATAACAAGTACGTAGTACATAATAAGTAGATGCACATCATTTGCTAAATAAAAAAACCAAATTCTGGTACAAAAACTGAGTCAATTTCGGGTTCAAAAGCGGTAAATAAAATAAAATGTCGGTGTTATAACGGTTAGAAAGCGGTATATGAAATGACATTTTGGTTTTAAATTTTGAATATAATCTTAAATTTAATTTAAAAACTACACTTAGTACAAAAAATTAACATTACACTTCTAATATGACATTTATGTAGTTATCAGAGTATTAAGTTTATTTCTGTGTAAGGGAGTCCATTTTTTCTTCTCCAATATTTACAGCAGAATTAATAAATTTTTCCGTTAATTGCATAACTCACAGGATAATTCAGAACTCTGAAGGTGTTGCGTTTGGAAAAAAAAACTATATTTCGTTTTTAAGAGTTTATTTCGCATTTTGCAGTTATTTTCGCATTAATTCGTGACAAAACAGGGTAGGAAAATGCATCTCACACCTTTCAAAAACTAGATAAATTAACACTACAATCTGTTTTTGGACATTTCGTTTTTTGTCAAAAACGAAATATCCATACCCTTAATAATATGTAACAAACAGTATATTCGATATGTCTGGAGTTACTTTGACGGGAGGGTCCATGAAAGTATGCTCCTGCTACTCTCTTTAAAAAACGCCGTAAGTCTACACTCAAGAATTCATTTGAAAAATCATTATTTCTTTACTGAATATTAATCATTTTAACATTATTTGACAGCATGTGTACTTTTATTTTGGTGTCGCTTTTCTGGCCGCTTTGGCTAATCTACAAAGATGAGGGATGATATGAAATGGAAGAAGGGATGCTCACAAAGAACACCCTTACCCAGACCGAGACTCAAACCCTGGAACATCAGTGGCAAGATCGAAAGTCGACTACTTAACTCACTCGGCCGCAGAACCGGCTGTCATTATTTGAGAATACTTTCTGACTCAAATGAAAACTTTAATTTGATTTTATTTCTTATCTAGTAAATTTCTGTATGTAGGGTTGCACAAGTTTTCTGCATTTTATCACATACCTATTGCTGATCTACATAAATTTTCAACTTTGAGTTCATATCTGTACACCTCAGGAAAAATAAGTCTTTGAAGTCAACGTGCGTTGGCCTTTCCACCCATTTGCCTGTAAACTGAGTCAATTGACGAACTTTCCCCTTGCTGGTGTGGTAAGCATGCACAGCGATATTGAATTTTCATTTGCCGAGAAATTTCTTTAAGTTTTAGGCTGAGAGAGAGCATGAAACCACACCCCTCTTCACTTATGCAATTGTGTATAGGAGGCGCCATCTTTATCAATAACAAAATGGCGTTTTGAAGCTCACTTGTTTAGTGTTGCAGCCTTGAGGTTCTTTTGTAATAACAATATATTAGGCTATATACAGTCTGCCCTACAATTTTTATTGGACTTCTAATGTTTCATTAGAAACTCTTCTAATATATTGTTTGCTGTGAATGATTGTGTCCTAAATTTTGACATGGAAATGCATTTTGCAACAGTGTATCCTACTTCTTGCACGTAGTGACCTGGCAACCCATCTCAATTTGTAATATTTCAATTGTTTTCAGCTGCGCAGTATGACTATGCGGAAGTACTAGAGAAGGCGTTGCTGTTCTACGAGGCCCAGAGATCTGGCCCACTTCCTGCTGACAACCGCATCCCCTGGAGGTCAGACTCAGCCCTCGATGACAAGGGTATCAACGGAGAAGACCTAACTGGAGGATACTACGATGGTAAGTTATCTATTCTGATCATCCACATAAAGAATCGTAAACAGGAGTAACATTTTTTGACAACAGATGGCGTAAGCAGTGTCATTTCTCAATTATAACCTAAAAGTGATCATTTGTCTTCGTTTATTCTCGATACATCATGAATAACTGCATCCATAAGTGTTACACAAAAGATGAGAAAAGTACAGAACCTAGAAGTTAATGCCGGATTCATATTGAGATTCTTACAAAAAGTATCGTGAACACTATTGATTATAGCAAGTATATTTACTATGACATTTTGCAGCTTGCCTAATGTTCTAAATGCTACGTGATGTTCAAAAAGAAGTTCAAACAAAAACTTGTATAAAGGAGTTGAAAAGGAGTTTTATATATATTTTATTTGATGTTCATGCTTCTAGGCAGCACAAGAAAAAATACGTAGTTTGGTAGAGTACGCTTTTTAAAATTCTATCTGCTAATGCCATTATTTTTCTTCTTTTCAGCTGGTGACCACGTGAAGTTCCATTTCCCAATGTCCTTCACCCTCACAACTCTTGCCTGGGGAATGATCACCAGTCTTGATGGCTATGCTGCGGCAGGTAATGGCACATTGTGGACCTCTCTTGTGAATTAACTAGATAAACGTATGCAATTCAGAACTTTATTCTGTTAATAGATATGATTTACGTTATTTGTGTAATCAAACGACAATTGAACACCAATATTTGAGCAAGATTCAGCAGATATGCAGCGATATGCTTAAAATTTTATACAAATCTACATGCATTTTTTTCTGAAGATAAATAGCGTCGAATACCATTTATGTATGTATAACAAGATATTAAAATTATAAAACTACTGAACATACATAGAAATGCTTAAAGATATATAACACTGCAAAAACAAAACAGAATCATTTCAGACCGAACAAGTGTTGAAATTTCAATATGCAAGACGTCACACAACGAACTCTTTACACAATACCGCTGCACACATTACTGTATACAAATGACAGTTGTGGAAGATATTTTAAAATATTATCATATATAATACGTGTTTAACATTTATCCACATTTATCACAAGAAACTCCGAAAAGACATAGAAATTGTCTGTGCACTATAAGTCTCCCCGTTAGATGAGTTAATGTCATCCATTAACTCCTTGTCACCTGGCGGAAGCTACTTGAACTGCTAAGACCCGTGAATCAAATTTTCGTTGAAGACGTAGGAAATTTACTCAGTATGTTGCCACATGATGGTAAAGTTTCCTTCGCACAGGGAAATTCAGGTTAAAATTTGAAATATTGTTTTGTCCATTCAAGATCTTTGAAATTATGAAAGCAATTTTAAAATTCTTGTCGTTGTGTAATTTTCCCCTTATATGGACTATACTTATTTCTTTTAAAATTTGGCTTGGTAACTTTATCTCATTACTTAACTTTTAAAATAATTCATATAAAAAGTTTGTCAAAGTCTGTCTTAGTTCCATAAGCTACTCAGGGCAGTATCTGGAAATTGTGGGATATGTACAATGATATCCATTAGTATTGCTCGGCAAATTGTCCATGACTTTTTTTCATTAATTTTTCTCTTAGATCCTATATATCTTTAACAGATGGATTTTTATGCATGCTGGTGCAGAAGTTGTCAACAGCCTGTTGTGAGTTTTCTTTTAATTCTTGAAGCCCTTATTGGGTCAAATTAAGTGCACGAATGTGGTGATGGAGAATTTGCACGGTAATACTCATGGATCCCACTGTACCACTCTGCAATGTGCCTCTACCAGTTATCGAACCCGGCATCCCTTGATTACAAGGCGACAGCGTTACCACTACGTCATCTATAAGGCCTAGTAAAATTTAATCTTATCCGTCTATTGCTTTCTTATTGTTATTCATTCAATGAATTCTTATTTTTATTAAATTGTTGTTTCCTAAGAGATCAATAGAAATATTGATGATAATAATTTTGTGATTGTAATTTCATTTTTTGAGGTGAAGGGAAAACTTGTTTGAAAATGTGAAGTTTTGTACCTACGAAAGAAAAATTGTGTTCACTGGTTCTGGCAACAGTGGCTCAATAAACTGTTCGGGCTAATATTTTGGGAATGTCAAAGGTTTAAGCAGTTTGAGTTAAAATAGTTCTCAAAATACTCAAAGTGATTGCTTCAACGCTTAAAGCAAATGGACTGAAATAAGGAATAATGAAGTAGATAACATCATTTAGGTTTCTCTGTATTGTTGTAAATACACATTCTCTTTCAGGTCAAGTAGACTACGGCTATGCCGCCTTGAGATGGGGTCTTGATTACTTGAAAAAGTCCCATGTGAGCGCCCATGAGCTCTACGGTCAGGTGGGCAACGGAACCTTGGACCACAACTACTGGGGTAGACCTGAAGATATGACCATGGAAAGACCAGCGTTCAAGATCGACGAAGAACATCCAGGTAATATGCAAAGGCGAGTCGAATAAGAGTTTCAGGGATTCTCAACTCAACAGTAATGCATTCGCAATAATAAAAATACTAATTATCAAGTATAAAAGGTAAGAGATATTGAAGTTGCAAAATTAGCTCTAATCTAGAAAAGTTTTAAAGGAAGGGGACAAGATAGTAATTTATTTTTCTGAAGTCGCTTTTAAATGCTCTGATTCGTATGGAAAGGAGACTTTTACTTTCGTTGTGTTCATCCAATTTCTGAACATACTACAAGTTTGTTCATGCAAGAGCAGTTTAACAAGTGCAAATAGTACATAT
This sequence comes from Lepisma saccharinum, assembly GCF_977018435.1. Lineage (NCBI taxonomy): Eukaryota > Metazoa > Arthropoda > Insecta > Zygentoma > Lepismatidae > Lepisma > Lepisma saccharinum. The sequence goes on along the minus strand of NC_139246.1, from coordinate 34,590,184 downwards.
TATGCGTACTCCTTGTACAGTCACTGACACTTCTGGGTTGTAACTTTGAATTTGAATTTGAATTTAAAATTTTGGGTGCGTCAGCACTAAGGCTATTTTGCACCCATCACAGTATACGGGGTCCAGCCCCTTATCGTTACAAATAACAACTCTAACGTTGCAGAATTAAAAGCATAAAATATTAAAATGTTCTGACTTTCGTTAAAAGCTGAGGCTGCAAAGGGGCACTCAGCACACATAAGAACAGGACAAAACAAACAAAATTATACTGGCCATGGGGCCAGTCGCCAGAGCCTCGTTAGTCTTAAGTCCAGGGTGTACTAACGTGGAAGTGAGGTTGACATTTGGGTGTACTACGTGGAAGGTCACCCCTTACACCCCTTCTGGGTTGTAACGATTCCATTGAGAGTCAATGTGAATATTACAACCCAGAAGTGTCCGTGACTGTACACTCACCGGCAATGAAAATGGGGCACCGATTCTGACATATTCGCTTCCCTGCAAGGTGTCATGTGTGTTGCCTAACTCTACGGCGACAAGTGGATCTTAATACTAAATTTTCATTGGCTACTTTTACCACCGCCGCAGAGTTAGGCAACACACATAAAGCCTTGCCGGGAAACGAGTACTTCACGATTTAGGTGCCCCATTTTCATTGCAGGTGAGTGTACAGTGAGTGTACACAATATGTACTACTTGCCGGTGACCGTACATCATTACTAGGCATTTACTTTTGGGGAGAATTAGGGGAAGGAAGGGTAAAGTGGCCAGTCTAAGGTTTGATGAATTCTTATCATACCTTTTTAATCAGCAAAGTTATAGAAACATAGACCAATAGTAAGTATAATAACTTTACTTCCAATTTCTATTTTATTTTTGTTAATTCTTGTTGTTTAGAAATGTATACGTTACTTTTTTTAAAAAAAGTACGAACTGGCCACTTTGCCCGCCTAGGTTGGGTAAAGTGGCCAGCCCCTTCCCATTTTACCTGCATAGGTAAATGAACAAATCACATTGATTCAGAGTGTGTATTTAATCAACACAAGCTGAAGTAATACACATTAAGAATAAGTATTATGTTTTTAAAGTATTATCTTAAGTATGAAATCTTTACAAGATAAAGTAAATAGTACATCGTAATTAATAGTCTATCAATAAAGGATTAGGCTTAGGCCTATTTGCAAAATTCGCACTCAAACTCATCATCTTCTTCGTCACAACCGGCGCACTCTTCATGTGCCCACTTTTTACATTTTAAACATCTAATCCATCCTTAATTGCCTTTCGAGTCTGTCTGTTTCGTGGCCACTTTGCCCGGAATGACACCATTACAAAAACTGGTCTAACGTCTAACCTACATGACTTAGCGTTTTCAAACACACATCATTTAAAATGTTATTTCACGCTGATCAAACAGCACAAGAGAATATAATTATAACACTTACTATTAATTAGCTATAATCAACAATTTGTACCACTTAGCTAAAATCAGACTTGCGAAAAAAATATAAAATGAGTTCACATCTAGAAAAGTGCAGCCTCCTGCTTCAAAGTCACAGACAACACTGACAGCATCCGTGACCCGGCTCCCGCGGCTATACAGCGAAGAAAACTCACATGGCCACTTTGCCCGCACTGGCCAATTTACCCTTCCTTCCCCTACAAGAAAGTATAACGGACCGAAGCGTCTGTTTTTCATTACTTGCAACAAACATTTTTCTTATATGATGTTGTTAATATGATTCTCAACAACCTCTTATGTTCCGATTAGTTATTTGACCGGTTCACAACTTCAGTCTAATATACAGATCTGTCTTATAATGTCATTAAAGTACTATATTTTAGCGGAAAAGATGATTGGTTAATCACATATTTCCCCAAAATTCGCCCCTCCGCTATGCACACTGTTGCTGCTTGGTTTTTACGTCATCACTTTGATAAATAACACACAGGACAACTTAAGAGTTTCATCTTTTTACTACATCTCATAATACTACAGTTTATAACAATGGCAGTGATAATGAGACATCTTCTTCTTATCAAAGCTTTCTCATAATTACTATAAAATTATTAGGCCCGCTTTAGACGAAAGCATTTTCCTTAGCATTTTCTTAACATTTATGCTATGACCAAAAGCTACCGTGTAAAGTGACAAATGTTATAGCATTTCAGATGCCATGGCATATTTCATGGCATTCCTCAAAGATAGAACCGGTTCTATTTCCGTAGCATTTTTCGTAGCATAACCAATCAGAAGCGACCTCTAGGTCACGAGTGCAGTTGTAATGGCGGCTGCGTGAGATGTAAACAACGTATCACTTCGCACTTTTAATATAAGATAACTATTCAACCAAGAGCAATATCGATTCTTATTAAATGGTTTTAGAAAGAGATGAATGGCACTGATTAAATACATACTTTACAACGTTTACTGTGTACGTATGGAAGAATGTTCTAGCTTTTTCAATTGTCAACACACTCACCATTGACGGTGTAATTCGACGTGCCTTTCGTGCTGTATGTATTATACATTGTAATTGCAACAGCTAACGCAAATGTTCCATGATGCTTTCGTGTATAGTACTATCTGATTTTTGGAAGCATTTACGTAGCATTTGTGCTAGCAAGAATGTTAAAGGATATGATTGCATCCTAAGCATGTTGAATTCAGTGTTAAAATGACTGAGTGACTGCAACCCAATTCTTCTTCCAGGCTCCGACCTGGCGGCTGAGGTCGCCGCTGCTTTCGCCGCCAGTTCCATCGTCTTCCAGGACGTCGACCAAGCCTACGCTTCTGACCTTCTGGACAGGGCGAAGCAACTCTACGAATTCGCCGACAACTTCCGTGCTAAGTACTCAGACTCCATCGCTGATGCGGCCAACTTTTACGCGTAAGTACAGAAAGGGCGCTTGACCATCCACAAATCCACACACTTTTGAATGACAGTGTCATTGATAGTGGCAGGGAAGGACCTTCTCTCTCTGAATGCTAGATTCAGTTAAGGTCACTTTTTTCCCCTAAGCGATGAGCATCTAAGACCGAATCACATGGAACTGGATTTCCAGTAAGAATGCCCTAGTTGGCGCTGGACTGGCTACCCATTTGCTAGTTTTCGCCTCACACGATACTTGTTACACCGTACTTGTCGATAGACTTTTGTTCCCATAAGACATTGCGCAGAGCAGGCAATCTGTAAAGATGGACGAGCAATGTGAAGAACGTTGTAGGATAATTTAAAAATTAAAATAGAAAAGTATGGACTAGAAATTGGCTGGATAGAAAATAGGGTAATCAATGCATACTGAACAAGCTTTTTAATGAACTTGGGTATGAATATTCACACACGAGATTTGCAGGTTTCATTCACAAAAAATATTTTGTTCAACTACATGTATCAAACTTGTAATAATAAGAATTTTCATTATCGGCTAATCATATTTGCCACGCACAAATCTCAACGCTTTGCATAAATACCTGAATATTAATGAACTGAACACGAATGCATATCTTTTATTGAGAAGCGAAAAAAAGTTAACTAACACTCGGAAACCACAGACAAAAAACTTTCCTTTCGCAAACTACCAGAGGGCCTCCCCGATGGCGCAGTGGTAGCGTCGTTGCCTTTTAATCAAGGGATCCAGGGTTCGATACCCGGTGGAGGTACAAGTGGTTCGGATCCCACTTTAAACTGTAGGTCCAGTCCCGATTAGCCTTACTGTGCATAAAGTGGACTTAAAACGCCAAATCAGTCCAATCCAATCCAAACTACCAGATTATCTGCACATGGCCAAACTTCGCTCTGATTGTTTGTTCCTCAGATCCAGTCGAGAAAAGCCAGTTGCAATTAGAACCTTGCCTATTCATCAAAACCAGTCATGCAGCCAGCCGGGCGGGCATGATTTCCACCCAGGTAGACAGTTCAGCTTACTGGAAATCCAGTTCCCTGTTATTCGGCCTTTAGTTGTTATAGACAGAGGCTGCGTTGGCTCTTGAACTATTATAGCAACATTAAAATGACAAGTAAGTTTTGATTAATTCTACATTGCCAAACTTAGCAGCCGCATTAGCAAACAGAGAGTTGGCAAGTTTCTGGAATGGCTCTGCTCTTCCCGACTTTCTCGGGTTCTAAGTCAACTTTATGCACAGATAGGCTAATCGGGATTGGACCTACAGTTGAAAGTTGGACCTGATCCACCCATAGAGCACATATCTCCAAGGAATATCCACAATATCCGGATCAAATCCATGGATATCCATTAGATATCCAATTTCGGATATCAAAGTCTATGAAATATCCAGAACTGGGAAACCCAACCAACTCTAGATATCCATTACGTAGCCACACCATGTACAGAATTGGCTAACTGAAACTCATCTAATTATGAATATCCAATACTATGTGCCTTTGCCTTGTATCGAAACCGGGACCCCTTCATTACAAGCCGGCGACTTTACCACTACGCCATTTTGAAGGCTCTCGACATTCTTGGAGAGACATCTGAAACTACCAACAAATCTTCAATGAACACAGAGCCGGCCCCCGTGGCGCGGTGGTTAGTACATAGCGGTACGACGTTAGGGGTCCCGGGTTCGAATCCCGGCCTGGGCATGGATGTTCGTGAGTGTCTATTCACAAAGCAAATCAATCAATGAACATAGAGCTTGACAAGGGTGAGAAGAACCTCCTGGCGCTGTCGTAGAATTCTCAACCCTAAGCGAGCGGAAGGAGTTTGGGTGATGCAATCAACTGCTTACCATGCAATCCTGCCCCCGAGTTGCCAAAATCTGGGCGTTCCTCAACACATCGTCGTTACCTTTAATCTATGCCAAGTGTTCATATCAACATGAAGGTTAAAACCTTACACAGTGACGTATTGTTTAACGTTGTTAAAATTTTGACAACGAAATAAAGGAAGAATTATATGCAACATGTGGGAACTCTGGCGCAAGCGTAGAGGATGTGCAAGGAAAAATACAAAATGACTGTATATTTTAGTTTGCGAGTTTGCCAGGATTATTCTAATTTTAGTTAAGCTGTAGGAATGACCGATGCAATTATTGAGGTCTTCCGCCTACAATGAGAAAGGCCCATTAATCCCTAACATCCAAGATCTTCCATGAATCCTTAATTATCCGATTTACTGATTTGATTTATTTTACCTCGCATATCTGCCACTTTTGGCTAATCGCGAAGATGAGGTTATGATATGATGAAGGGACACTCACAAAGAATACCCATGGTCCTGGTTAGATTCGAACCAGGAAACCCCTGTCGTCTTAGCACGATGTGCTATACTGGTCGCACTTCCAGCTGGCGGCTGGGAAACAACGAATCAGCGATCAGTTGAAATCTCTTCGACTGACATCGGGCATTTTCTTGTCACATGACGAAACAAATGAGCGTAGGATGCACAGAATGTTGCCAAACGTACTGTAAAACGGGGGAGAGAGAGAGCTGGCGAGCGCCGTTACTGGATAAAAGTTATACAATAGTACACAAGCACAGAAAAATAGTACACAAAACATCCAAACACTGTACAAAGAAGCTAATAAATACAAGTGACAAAAACAGACGTACGCTTGGCAGCGCTGTAACGGGAGAGTGATGTTAACCCTACATCTTTTACTTTGCAACTGAGGTTGTTAAAGTTGAGGAAAGCAAAATAAAGTGTTTAAAATATATTTGGGTTGGTTAAGGAAGAAAGTTCTCGGTGTTTCGAAATCGCAAAATAACGCGAATTATGCCATTTTTCAGAATAACCTCGAATTTTGCACTTTAACGCGAAAAATGGCGGAAAATATGCAATAAACTGAGGATAACACTTCTTCTAGTTAAAAAGTACTATACCTGAAGTGCTATTACGAGCTGGTGAAATTTCGGTTCAAAAGAGATTATCACGCTTCATTTATTGCAGTTTGGCCCAGACACGACTGACAGTGTTTAACTTTGTCCTGAATTAGAATTCGCTGGGGGGATCTTCCCAAAAGGGAAGTTTCGCAGGAATGTGAAAATTTTCCGGGAGAAGTACCTGTTATATTTCAGGGGCGCGGGGGGGGGGGGGGGGCATGTATGTGTGTACACAAAACGGTATTTTGAGGTCGCAGAAGGATTTTTTGGCATTGTTGGGAAATGTGATGTGTATGATTATGTTCAAAGATTTGGGTGTTGTCATTCAATAAACATTTCATATTAGCGGCTGATGAGATGAAATAGTTTTCGAAATGGAATACATTTTGTAATTTCTCGCGAAGGTAAGCCATATATTTTGTCATTAAATCTAAAATTTCTCTCAATTCTCCGGAACTAAAGCAATGTGAAAATGTTGAGCATAGAAGGAATAGTAAAAATGCATGTAAAAATAACACCTATTTTATATTAACACCGAAATTTTGCCCTAAACCGCGAAAAATAACACCGAATTGCAGTACGAAATAACATCAAAATTTAGGGGAAAATAAAACGAAAACTTCACGTCCCTAGTTATAACCACTCAGCCACGGTGGCCGGCTTAATTATCCGAGAAATTAGTGATTACGACAGTAAAGTTTCCTTCATCAATGGTTCCTCTCTCACACTCAAAAGGATTCTACAACACTTAAAGTCATCGTTATGCCTACCGTTAGATTCTGTTACTGATTTTCTTCATTTGACATTCCTTATCTTCTTATTCAACAGCTCTTATTCCTACAACGACGAGCTTATTTGGGGAGCTGCCTGGCTTTACAAGGCTACAAACAACGAAACTTACTTGGCCAAAGCCGAAGACTATTTCAACCAATGGGGAAATTATCAAGTCGGTGGCTTTGGATGGGACGACAAGATGGCCGGCGCCCAGGTAAGAAACATAAATATCCTGCTGAAGACAAATTTCATAATTTTTAAAGCAGTTATACATTTGTTAGATCTGTGGTGTATATGGCCTTCCAAGGTTCCGTCGAGTCGTTTTCTGCATAGGGACAACTCAGCATTTTACTAAAGGTGCCTGTCCTCCGACTTCCGCGAACAGGATATTGGTCTCATAAGTAATAGCGCAAACTAGCACAGGTAAAAGTACACAATTATAGAAGCAAAAAAGTCTCAGTAAACATGGGTCTGCAAACGAGCCGTTTTCGAGATAATCGCGAATGTGTGGTTACAAGCCACCACTGACTACATTGTTTGTAAACGTTGTCCTAGTTGGTAAAATGCTAATAATGTGTGCGAATGTGTGGTTAGAAGCCGTCACTGATTGTATTTTGTAAACACCGAGTGCTTTACTGCTTGCGCGGTCCGATGTTTGATCTTTGTTTACAAAACAGAACATTTTCGAGAGGTGGCGTTGTAATCAAACAGATCATTTCCGAAAGGTTGCGTTGCAATCAAACAGAACATTCGCACACATTACTAGCATTTTACCAACTAGGACGACGTTTACAAACAATGAAGTCAATGGCGGCTTGCAATCACACATTCGCGATTATCTCGAAAACGGCTCGTTTGCAGACCCATGTTTACTGAGACTTTCTTACTTCTATTATCGTGTACTTTCACCTGTGTCAGTTTGAGCTATTACTTTTGAGACACCCTGTATAGTGCGGTCGGGGGAGAGGAAGGGGTAGTTTTGCGGAACAGTTATGATAGACGGTTTATAGAGAGTTGCGAGACGGTTTTTGATAGTTGCGATGAACAGCTTTGTGATTGCGATAGACAGCTTAGTTGATGAACAAGGCAGACATTGAAGTTTAGTAAACACGTGTGTGTGTGTGAGAGGGTGCTAAAAGCCCTATGCAGGACACCACCGCAGGCCATTACACCAGCCAGGTATGTATTTCCAGGGATTACATAATATAGTCCAAAATTAATGAAAAGGATTTCGGCGTAGTGTTCTTTGGCGGTTCTAATTTAGATGGTCATTCAACAAAGGGCTGTCATAATTACCATCGCACAGATCGAATTATTTGGTTCTCGGGTCATCTGTTCTCTGATAGGACAGTGCCACATGGTACTTATGCTGGGTGTATCTAGAATTTTCAATCAAAGTTTACTGTAGTTAGAGTTTAAGGGGTTCAAAGGAAAATTTGGTAAAGGTAAGATTTTTTCAAAATGTACTCAAAGAGCATCGCCAACCCTACCCATTTCTATCTTTCTCATACTCTCTCTCAATCTCTCCCTCACTCCCTCTTTCTCCATCCTCTCTCACTCTTAGCGTAGCATAACACAGAGCCCCCAAAAATGTCTAATATATTCAGTGCCAAGTGTTTGTATCATCACTAAGGGCAAAACCACACACAGTACTTAATATGCGTAATTTTTTACTCCAGTAAGTCATTGAAGTACATAAGCTGCTAATGATGAACTTTCGGTGCATCAAAATACATACAGGGTGGTTCAAAAAATGTAATCGAATAATTTTCGTTACCTTATGTCTTGGTTATATTATTTTTGGGTCACCCTGTACTATCGCATTAGAAATTATAGATACTCGAGTTTACACTACAATTAAAAACTAACCTACAAGAAAGCAAGTTACATCAAAATTTAGCTTATTCAATTCTGCGTTCATCTATGCTAACAAATTGTTTTTTTCGAGTAGGCCTTACTTTTTTTATCGTGGTAAACAAAAGAGTGACGTTTTTTTAATCTTGGAAACGATGGCTCTCTTTGAAATTCTGTAAATCAAAAACAGGTAGTCCGATCGTTATGAAATGGTTCAGGCGGAAAGGTTTTAAACACAATTATTAATTTTCAGATTTTCAATATTTGTCAAAAAACAGTTCTTTTCAAATTTGCGAAACAAATTTTTCTCAGTATTGGGTAGTCCTGTAAATACAATATTTGTCTTGTTCTGAAGCTCTTTGCATCTGTTTTCAAAATCCATTATGATTGTCAATTTACATTGCGAAACCGATTTTATTCAGATTTTTATACACCGGAGTATAGCTCTACGTGGTACATGGCAACACGGCACACAGCGATGTTCGTCGAACAGTGGAAACTGCTTTCTGGCACTGCGAGTCGGTGTTCTGTTCTTATTTCCTTAATCTTGAACAATAATTGTTATTTTATTGCTTTTAAGGTACTTCTTGCCCAATTGACTGGAAAGGATATTTATACGAACCTTATTACTTCAATGTGCGAGTATTTGAGAACAGACGCTGAAAGGACTCTTCTTGGCTTGATCTTTCTGGGCGAATGGGGTTCCCTCAGAAATGCTATTGGAGCTACTTACATCTGCTTCCAGGTATAGTACTATTTTTAGCTTAATTATTAGAGGAAGTGTACCAAATACGGACTCCATCCTTAAAGCGGCCCCCCTGCTTTCTGCTCTGAATGGTGCTGCAACCTGGCGGAAATTCATGGAGCTGGTGGTTTACTTTATTTCCACATGCAGTGCTTGCGCCCATGTTGATTACTGCGTGCAGTTTTCTCGCCAGCTAGTAAGTGATTTTGTGCAAGTCGAAAGTTTTATTACACCCACGTTCAATTGCTGTACTTCGGTCATCTGAGAGGCAACTCTTCTATATACTTATTCCTAAGTATAGGTGCTATCTTTGTATGCAGCTTGTGAGAAACGAATGGGAATACATGATAAATATTTATCATGAAAAAAAACCCAGTAGTCTTAAATTGGGCCTCTACGTCGTTCCTAAATTGGGCTCCTATGTCGTTACTAAATTGGGCCCCTACGTCGTTCCTAAAGTGGCCCCCTTGTGCTGTGTAACAAGCACAGAATGCGTTTTCGCCCACATTCTATCATGCAATTCTGGTGCAAGTTCCAATAGAATAGATATGACGAGAACAGAGGACATACTAAGAACGTGGAATCAAGGGAAGATTGCCATATAGATTCTATACGAAAGAAAACGATGATTTTGAAGAAAGTTTGTAATACTGTATGCCTAACATTTCAGAAAATATTTTATTCCACAGCCTTTCCTGTTTCGTACTCCAGCTTATATCACTATAATTTAAGCTGTCTGCTGTTTTTAATTGTACTAAATATAAAGTGGGCCACCTTAGGAACGTTTTTTCCAATCTTTAAAATTGCACCTCTTCGAAAAAATAAGATTTTCACAACGAATCCATTTTTTTCTCGCTATGGGATGAGACATACTAAATAAGTACATAATGTACTATTTCAGGCTTTAGTACCGTTTATTTTGTTTTACATGGTTTCCTTTATATGCACCAAAAACAAAATGGAGGCCCACATTTGCATACTTCCTCTACATATTAAGTGTGGTGGTGATACTCAGAACACGCTGTTTATAAAACTTGTGTCTGATATGATTATGTTATGTTGTTTTTAGCTTTTGGCGATGTGTTACAGTGATTTTATGTGGTATTATTAATGACGTTATGACGTGGTTGCTGACGATCATTTTACATTTGTGTTAGGAGTGCTAGATTCAATGCTGTTATATTTCTCACTTATTCTTTTCGCTTTATGAGCGTCCATACAGCGATATTTTGTTGCTGGATACTGTTCACAAATATCTTTTTTCGCGGGGAATGCTACGTATTTTCAAGGTATCTATGCATATTTTTTTACTAGTATGCTTGAAGATGTGATAGGTTATTGTTTAGGAGTAATTTAATGTTGTTAGGTTCGGATTGTTTGGTTTTACGCTGCTAGTAATTTTACATTGTTATTAGGTTTAATACTGTTAGAATTAGAATTTCAGAATGCTTTTGACGTTATGTTTGCACACGAACAATACTTCTTGAAAGGGGAAAAAAACTATGAAACTTATGCGGCATATGAGGAATTGGACGTGCCTCGTATCCACGTAGTACAGTTACGCACACTTCTGGGTTGTAATGAATACATTGACTTTAAATGAATCGTTACAATCCGGCAGTGTCCGTGACTGTACACCCTATTAATTTGCTGTTCCTAGCCGCTCGTACCGTTCCAAAGAAATCTTAGGATGTGTTCGAATGTATTTGCCCGGATATTCGATCTGTGATTATATTGTATTGCTCATGGAACACTTTTTTATCGTTAAATTCCTTTTAAAACACCCTGTATTTGTGCAAGATGAGAATTCTTCGTGTTTGTGGTATGGATTTAAAGCAAGTCAAGTGATTCAATTATAAAGTTATTGAATTCGTTTTCCAGGCTGCCGAGATAGGAATCAACCCCGACATCTACAGAGCCGTGATGAAGAGCCAAGTGGACTACGCCTTGGGAGATGGCGATAGGAGTTACGTGGTAGGTTTCGGCGAGAACTACCCACAGAAGGAGCACCACAGAGGAGCGTGAGTATCACTGCTACTTAACGGCTCAGATCTGTTGTCATTTGTGTAATTTTCCTTCGCTTCTCTGCCAGGTCGGGACTCGAACCCAGAGCCCTCTGTGAGGAGGAGCTGAGTCGACCATCAACGTCTTCACCACAGCAATTACGTTGCAGAGTGACGTATTTACGTGGGGGTTGAGCATTGCTTTTTGTATAGGGTGTCTCAGTTAAAAGTAGCCCAGCTATATTGCACCAGCAAAATGGAATAGTCCATTGTAACGTGAACCGTGGTAGGTACTCAAGTTCATCAGTCACACACTTCATTTCTTTATACACGATCCTTGGCATGCAACTGTTGATCGGAGCCTGGCTACTTTTAACTGGGACACCCTGTATTTGAAGGTATTCATGATGCCTCTATTTATTAAATTCAAAGGTGGTTATAAATATTCACAAAGTTTTCTCAATTCTGTCCGAAATAATACAAACATTGACATCACCAGGAATTTTTGTGCGGTGGGGGTTCATGCTGTTGATTTAAATTTAAATGGCAGAAGTAATAATAATAATAATAATAATAAACAATTATTATAAACTAATAATTAATTATTACTTATATTGTCAACTTGTTGTTGTTGTTGTTGTTATTATTATTATTATTATTATTACATCTTTATTGTTTCTTATTTTTCACATTTCAAACTGTTAATATATTGAAGGGCACAGTGAGCCTACTTTTGCTATTTACATTACACACCTCAATGAATAAAAATAATGAGGAGGGAAAATATTTTTCACAGTAAGTTTATATTCTGTGACATCTCACATAAAACCACGGGCGTCTCGACCGGGTGGGCTCTAGCCCGCATTGAAATAATTTTACACGAATAATCTGTCTACCTAAATAGGAGTATGATAAAGTTCAAGAAGGAATGGAACCAAAAGTGATGGAGCAAAATAGACAAGAGAAGATTAAATGCAAGAAAGTTAAGCAAAAATGGAAACGAAGTTGAAAAGGATGAAAGATAAAGGGAAATAGAGGAAGGATTGGAAGAATAAAGGAAGAGAGGAAGAACTAGTAAAAGAGGGAAAGCGATAGAGAGAGAGAGAGAGAGAGAGAGAGAGAGAGAGAAGGAAAGAGGAAGAAGATACCAAAGATACAAGGAAACAGCGAGGAAGAGAGATAGAAATAGAAAAGAATAGAAGAATAGAGCTATCACTGAAACAGAGCCCACCTGAAAATATTTATTCTACCCTTGAACTCACCCGAAACGAAATTCTCCGGTGATACCATTTTTGAAATATTGAAATCCCTTGGAACCATCGGATAATCTGAATACTTATTACATGAACTTTATCTCTTTTTTCTTTTATATAACTTAAAATGTAACAGCTAATTTTCAGAGGGTGGGGTCGATGGACGTTTTCAACTCCTCCCTTTCGCGATATGTATGCAGAGAATGCTGTGGATATTTCGCTCTTTCTCAAACGTGTATTGCCGATGTCATGGCGGAGAGGTTGTCATTACACTACAATACAAAGGGTTCCGAGTTAGAATCCCAGCCTGGGCGTGAGTATTCTTTGTAAGTTTCCCTTTATCAATTTCATCATATCATCACTCATCCTCATCTTCGCGATTAGGCAAATGTGTCAGAAAAGCGAAGAGCAATAAACCAAATCAACCAGTCAGTCAGCCAATCAATCAAACAATCAGTCAATCAGTCAACCAGTCAGTCAATAAATAAACACAAATTCAGTCAATCAATCAATCAACCAATCAATCAATCTTTTTTCTCAGATCGTGCCCAACGCCACCTGAGGAGTGCGGCTGGAACTTCTTCAACAGCGACGCCCCCAACTCCCATGTGCTGAACGGGGCCCTTGTAGGAGGCCCAGGGGCCAACGATGACTACATCGACACCCGCCAGGACGCTCAACACAACGAGGTGGCCTGCGACTACAACGCTGCCTTCACGAGTGCTTTGGCAGGCATTCTTCAGTACAATCTGTAGAGCTACCTTCGACGCTCCTCAAAGAAGTTGTAGTGTTGTAGACAGCGTTCGAGAATAAAGCAAAACGGTCAACATTAGTGTCTTAATATACCCTCCATTTATATTTCTGAAAGTCAAACTTTACGTCCACTTTATGCACAGATAAGTTAATCGGGACTGAACGTACAGTTCAAAGTGGGATCTGTGTGCCTCCAGCGAGTTTCGAACCCAAAACCCTTTGATAACAATGCATAGGAGAGGAGGCTCTTGTTTGTGATGCTTGACTATATTGTAGCATACCAGTGAAGAAATTTGATATTACTCGGCATTCAGTGGCGTTATCTAGAGAGGTTTGGAGGGGTGAATTACCCCACCTTTGACTCTCCATTCCTAAAAAGGAATTCTATTGCTGAAAATGATGCCAAAGTAGTTATTCTACAAGCTGTTTTTGCTAAATGTATCGGGTTACCACAATAAAAGTTGTTCTACTCAGAGCCTTCTGGAGGCCATTCGAAGAAACGGATTGCGCTGAAACTTGGTAAAGAAGCGAAAGCGAAAAGAAATGCTGAAAAGTGGGAAAGAGAATGCTTATGAAAAAAAAAATCTCCACCAGGTGCAAATGTGGCGCTGAAGTAACAACGGTAAGTTGAGTTAATGTCGGTACAGCAGTGTTCAGTGTGCGCCCTTGTTACGTTCAATATCGTCTCTCGGAAAATGAACACCTTTATTTACACTTCTACCCTTCGCCGTACATATTTTCGTTTCGTTACAACCCATTAACAATCTCTCCAGGTTGCCTTTTGCTCCATCACAGAGAAATGCACTTATCAGGACTTCACTCTACGATCACACTATTTAGCATAGCGCTAACCCGTTCTCGCAGTTTTATGACGCAGAGGTCGCTACGCCATCCTCTTATTAAGTGCAGTACATCTAATTACAGCTACGATCACACTATTTAGCAAAGTGCTAACCCACCCCGCAGTTTATCACGCAGAGGTCCCTATACATACGGCGCTCACTCTCTGTATATTCCTATGCATCCATAAAAAAAAAAAAAAAGTCTTACTCCATCGGGCCTTGTATCGGAATATCTGCGAGTCGAGTTTTTAAGCGACGGCAACTTTCTGAGATCTGAGAGACCGTAACAAGTCGGGACCCGATATTTATACGTCCGACAACGGCCCGCCCCCAACAACGGGAGCAAGGCCCTATTGTTACCTTGCAAACGGGAAAGCCGTTGAGAGAAAACAACCGTTGGCTTCCACTGTTACTGGACAAAAAGCAGCCTAGGCACGAGTATTTACAAACATTCAAACTTTTACACATATACTTTCCATTTTCCAGCTGTGTGCGTAAAAACCACACAGCACCTTGCAAATGGTCGCAGGAAGCGTTCCCGGGATTTTGTTCACTCTGCACCAGAGTTCAGCGCCACATTTTCATCTGCTGGTGAAAATTGGAACTATTTTTGCGTCAGCATTCATTTCTCCATGGTCTTCATGGCCACCTGGTATCTTTGGTGCAGACATGGCTACTGACCATGCTGTTGCAGAGTCCTTTAAAAGGGAAGAAAGTTAATATCAATGTCCTATTCAGGACTTGAGAGAGTAAATTATTTTGCTCTTGCCATCTGCTCCCTATGTGGAGTTTGCCCCCATAACCCCCCCCCCCCCCGTGTGAATGTGTCAACAAAGTGTTTAAATTCCCTTCCCAAAGTTAACGGCGAGCTCTGGTTGGCAGAGCGCAAAGCACGTGCTGTCGCTCTTATTGGATGGAAGCAGTCACGTGGTACGTGAAAAGGTCTTCCAGCTGACGTCAAACCACTGGCGTGATAAACCTTCCGAGCTGGACGTCTGAATACTAAAAAAAGGAATCATGACATAATCCACCCTTTTACGCTAACATGCTACCCTTTCGAAAATCTTGGCTACGCTACGTTGTTTAACCACTAATGAAATACCAACTAACTAACTAACTCTCTATTCTTCTTAAACCCGAAGGTTTATGGCTGCAGCAACACAAGCCTTCCATCCATCTCTATCCTGGGCAAGACGAATCCATCTTCGTCTTGTCCTTCCGACTTGTCTGTTACCATCAGGTTTCCCAACAAGAATTCTGTAAACTCCTCTTTCCTCTCCCATTCGTGCCACATGGCCTGTCCACCTAAGTCTTCTTGATTTAATCATTCTAATAATATCTGGACATGAATACATATTATACAGTTTTAAATTATCTAAGCTTCTCCACTTATGAAAGACTAACAGGATAAGTTTCAAATTCAAAGATCATCCACACACTTGTTTGAATTTTGGATTTTTATTTCTTGCATAAAGTCCACTTTATGCACAGTAAGACTAATCCGAATTTAATCTACAGTTTAAAGCGGGATCCGAACCACTATGTGCCTCCATCCAGGCACCCAGAACCTCTTGACTACAAGGGCTACAAGGCGAGAACCCTATCTTAGAGGCACATACAGCTGACCGCTCAGGAGAAGATCCCTGACGGAAGTAAAATGACGTAGCGCAGGCGACTCCGCTAGTAGGGTCGGAGGTATGCACCCTGAGTGAAAGACACATGTAACCGGTGCAACGACGCAAGTAGTTTAGGGTTACCAGAAGTTCTCTTTTACCCGGACAAATCCTGTTTTTCGGGTACTATAAATGCTCCGGGTGGGTTTTTAGGAAAATTTGGAAATATCCGATTATTTGGGATTTAGACAACTGCTTTACTTCAAGATTAGTAACAAAATGTTATTTGTACATAATTGTTAATATTGTTTCCAGTTTTCAATTTCAAAGTAAAGAAATACAACACTCTCAGTTGCAAGCGCAAAGAAAATAAACTTTTCTTGCAACAAAGAAAAATTGTTGGACCTTTGCGTCTCTTCTGTTGATTTGATTTGTAAGCATTTGGGACATGTACCGCGGCTCTTGGTGAGCAGCAAGTTTCCGACAATAGGTAAGAATATGCAATTAGCCGCGGCTTACTTTGATTTGAGTTTCATGACAGAATTAAAAAATAAACAGTATTTTCTAACTGCCGTACTCTTAGTTGTCACATGACAGTGGAGAAGTGAAGTTCTGTCGATCAGCGATCTGAACCATGCCAAAATGCAAATGTGTTTTTAGTGACGACTTACAAAAACTGTTTCCTGACTTTAAGCCCCTATCACACGGAACTGGATTTCTAGTAGGAACGCTCTAGTTGACGCTGGACTGGCTACCCATTTGCTAGTTTTCGCCTCACACGGTACTTGTTACACTGTACTTGTCGATAGTCTTTCGTTCCCATAATGGCGGCCGCGCGAGATGTAAACAACGTATCACTTCACACTTTTAAAATACGATAACTATTCAACCGAGAGGAATATCGCTTCGTATAAAATGGTTTTAGGTAGAGGGGAACGGCGCTGATAAAATACATACTTTACAACGTTTACTATACACGTATGGAAGAAGATTTTAGCTTTTTCAATTGTAAACATGCCTTTCGTGTTGTATGCACTCGGAAGCCACAGACAAAAAAAGGCTACTTTACAAACTCACAGAATATCTTCACATGGCCAAACTTTGCTCTGATTGGCTGTTCCACAGAATCTAGTCGAAGAAGTTAGTAGCAATTAGAACATGTCCTATTCCTCAAAACCAGTCAAGCAGTCAGCCAAGCGGCCATGATTACTACCCAGAAAGTCAGTTCATCGCCAACTAGGGCATTCCAACTAGAAATCCAGTTCCGTGTGATAGGGGTTTTAGGCTCCGAGGCAGAATGTCAATTTATGTTATTTTTTTAAAGTAAGACACCAAGCTTCACAACCGTATAATATTAAGAGCATAGTGAATAAATATTAGAATATTCAGACATTTCCCTTCAACGAGGCCTATTATTAGTTATACGGAAAGGGTGTAAAATTATTTTACAGGGGTGTGTGATTTATAAGTTCACCAAAACACCAGTAAGCACTAAACGTGTGTCTTCGTCTAAAGTTAAGAACATTTTGCAATCTAAAAATGCCTTCTTTTTTAAAGTTTGTCATCTGGTAACCCTAAAGTCGTTGCCCTATATTCTTTTAAAATTCTTTGAAATACAGTCTAAATAATTCACAAGATAAGCAATACAAAATTATTCTGGCCACTGAAAGAAAAGCAGCAAACTGTTGCTGCGGACATACGTCAACGAGATTGACGCAAATCAACTCCCACGCTCTTCGAAAAACCGCAGCGGAAGGCTTTCTGCTACCTCTAAAATCTGCAAATGAACCGGTCCTTCCTTTCATACCCGCTCCCCGTCTCCCCTCGGTGAGCTGCACACTAATGCAGTGGATTGATTGATTGATTGCCTTAGTTCATTTTATTCGCGTTTTGTGCCTCTTGGCTAATTTGCGAAGATGGGGATCAGTGATGAAATTGATGAATGGACATTCACAAACAACCAAGCCCGAGCGAGATTCGAACCCGAGACCCTTGGCGTCGCAGCGCGATGTGCTAATCACTCGGCCACAGGGTCCGGCACTAATGCAGTGGAGCGCCGTAGCTGGTTTACAGGGGCGCCGCGAATTGCTCAATTGTTTTTTTCCCACTGATATGCCACTTTCTTGTTAGTCTACACATAGTTTTAGTACTTTTACGCATAAAATGTTTCTGAATTTGAAATATGTCTGGGTCATTCCATGTCAAATCATCCAGAATTTTGTGAAAATGTCACCCACCATCCCCAATTTTGATGAAATTCGGTATACGTATAGAACTTTTAATGCTGATTACAAAAATGACATTTTTTTTAGATTGGTCAAGGGGTTCAGAAGTTAGCACTTTCTAAATTCGCCGTGTACGTCACTTGCGACTCCACTTTGAATGACACGCATTAGGTTATAAATGATAGCATCTTCCCTCAGATTTGCCGTAGAAACTTCAAGTTTGTTTTCTTTGTTCAGGATAGTGTAAGCTTTCATTTAAATATGGTATCAATAACCATGTATTTTTTTAGAAAAATACATGACTAACTTCAAGAGCGAATTTCGTGCAATATCCCCCTTCAATTTCCCCTCAATTGTATATGTAGGTAGCTCAGCTCAGAGTGGGTACTGATGCCTGATGGAAAAATTGGGATGGGCAGTTCAGAGATAGGGTGATAAAAAAATATTTGCATCAAATGACATTAAAAGTTAATCTTTTACAAATGCTTATGTATTTAGCACAAAGCCTGAAGTACAATACGTTTTAAGGAATAATATTCAAAATTTATGTTCAGTGTGTGTAAAGGTAAGCCTAGGCGTAACCTGGCGAGGAGAAAGGGAAACATTTGCCCCATCACAAATTTATAGATTAATTAAAATTTACAAATAATAATTACAGTGGAACCCCGATTTCAAATTCCTCAATTTTACATTTTCCTGAATTTTACATTCAATCTCGGTGGTCCTAACATAGCTAATTGCTAAGAAATTTTCTTCGGTTTCACATTTTCTTGCATTTTAATTTTCTTCAGCTTGGTCCCCCTGAATCACGTAAAATCTAGGTTCCACTGTATCTAAATTAGTTTCAACTGTCTTCATTTTTTAAAAAAAATATAATCATCATTATTAGGATTCCCAAGTTTGGCAAATTTTCTTTGAGAATATTCTTTTTGTGCATTTTATCTCAATATGGAAGTTCTTTTTTGGCTACTCTTCATGGGGATACGTAGTAATATGTAGTAAGAATAAATAATACACATTTGTGCTGATTGAAGTTTTTCCGAATGGAGCCTTTTTGCCACATACCACAGAAAATCTCCTTGTGACGTGGTGGTTGGAACAGTTAAAAGACTTGTATAGACTTCTGCAGTAACAAGTAACAAGTGCGGCGATGAAGTACCAATTCCGTAGAAATAGTATTCAAGGCATATATTTCTTATTAGTCACGTAAGATGAAATGACAGCAACCCAGAGGAAAATGTGTCAGCGATTGCAAAGTACAACAACCGTACCATGAAGCTTAAGTATGCACTATTTTGAACTTAGGCTACAGGCTATTTACAGTATTCGGTAAGTTACTTTCTACAAGTAACCGAGTTACAGTTATACATTTAAAAAGTAACTCGGTTACAGTTACTGGTACTGTGAAAGTAACTTACAGTTAATGATCATTGATTTGTGTAAAAAATACACACAATCAATGATCTTGAAGACTTGCGTTTCAAGTTGCGTTTACTTATGTTTCTAGAACATAATATGTCTTCATATATTTACATTACTACTGCAAATAAATGATGGAACACAGAGTCAGCTTTGCTTGAACGATTTTAATTAAGAAGTCATTTGTATGCTGACCACGGTAACCGAGTTACAGTTGATTCCACTTGCACCTATTTCTTTCTCCTACATTCCAAGTTCAAAAAGATCCAAAGATCCACTCCTTCGACAATGACTTTTTCCTAGCTCGACAACCACATTCCAAACGAACGCAACAGTCCACCAAAACGACTAAAGTTTTCACATACAATTAGAAATGAATTGAATTAAAGCGTGCTTGTTCTAAAGTTAGCATGCAACAAAGCATAGCTTCCTTGCCAGTCCAGCAATTCCTAAATAAAAAGTAACTGTTACTTGTAACTAGTTACTTCGAAACTCTGGTTGTCTAACAGTCAATGCAAAAATAATAAGTGCTGATGAAATATGTTTTGTATAACTGTATGGTTTGACTGTTGTGAAGAAGTGGCTTTCTCAATTCCAACTCTAAACAGTTATGTAGTAGCTTGTGTGAGCGACTCAAACTTGTCTGTAAGATTGCTTCAAAAGTCCAAGTGAAAAAAGGAGATGCAGAATTAAATTCTTGCATCCACTTGGTCCATCAACTTCAACTGACCACAAAGTATTCTGTGTCCAGTGGACATTAACAGCACAAATGGAAGGGCATATGTACCTAGTGATAAGTCAAATACTTTAGTGTGTTCGAAATGGTCAAAATATTCTTCTAAAATGTGAACGACACTATTTATAGTACATGAAATTTTGGCAATGCATAGATGCATAGAGTACAATAGAGTAAATATTATTAGGTAGTATCTTCACGGGCGTAACTTGGCAACTATCTTTGAGTTGAGAGAATCACAAAGATTTCCATCCAATAAAAATAGTTGCCAAGATTATTTGCTAAATACATTTAAAAAATCAGAATTATTACTCTTTATTTGTTTATTTCTCAAGTGCCAGAGATTCACAAAATATACTTAACTAGTAAATTTTAATTGATCTATAAATTTGGGATGGGGCAAATGCTTCCCTTTACCCCCGCCAGGTTACACCTATGCTTATCTTCACACATACTGAAGAGAAATTTTGAATATTATACCTTAAAACATATCGTACTTCAGGCTTTGTGCTAAATACATAAGCATTTTAAATAAGATTCTTTTAATGTCATTTGATGCAAATAAATTTTTATCACCCTGTCTCTGAAATGCCCATCCCAATTTTTCCATCAGGCATTAGTACCCACTCTGAGCTACCTACATATACAACTGGGGGGAAATTGAAGGGTGCATTGCACGAAATTCACTCTTGAAGTTAGTAATTTATTTTTCTTATAAAATACATGAAACTATACATAACTTTAAAAATACATGGTTATTGATACCATATTTAAATAAAAGCTTCCACTATCCTGAACAAAGAAAACAAACTTGAAGTTTCTACGGGAAACCTGAGGGAAGATACTATCATTTATAACCTAATGCGTGTCATTCAAAGTGGAGTCGCAAGTGACGTACACGGAGACTTTAAAAAGTGCGTAACTTCTGAACCCCTTGACCAATCTAAAAAAAAATGTCATTTTTGTAATCAGCAATAAAAGTTCTATACGTATACCGAAGTTCATCAAAATCGGGGCTGGTGGGTGACATGGCCTGGATGAATTGACATGGAACTTATTTTTAACTTAAGGCAAGCAATCCAACCACACTAAGTGAGCGTTGCAAGTGTTAGATAGGCCTATATTCTGATT
This sequence comes from Lepisma saccharinum, assembly GCF_977018435.1. Lineage (NCBI taxonomy): Eukaryota > Metazoa > Arthropoda > Insecta > Zygentoma > Lepismatidae > Lepisma > Lepisma saccharinum. Next base: position 34,568,987 of record NC_139246.1, on the reverse strand, counting down.
TGGGCGCCGCGGAAAAATCTTGAAACACTTGGCGCTTCGTGAAACTGGGAACCACTGCACTAATGTATAAATTAGAATGAAAATTCGTTGTAGATATTAGCCAGTGATTCATACTACCCAAATTTTCTCAACACCGCCCTCTCAAAAGTCCAATTTACCCTCTAGATTTACCCTTACACTCCCTAAAATTTTACGTCTTGTAATCAAGTGATCCCGGATTAGATACCCGATGGAGGCACATAATGGTCCAGTCCCGATTAGCCTCACTGTGCTTAAAGTGGACTTAAAACACCAAATGAACCAACCAACCAACTGTAAAATTTTCCCAGATGGAATTGTGGATAAACTCCGGACATCATTTACTTGTATTTCAACAAAATTATATTGAATTCAAAATGAAATTTAACAGAGGAGACACGCGCAGTCTTGTTTTCTCAGAAACAAGAAACAAGGTTGAACGAGATGTTGTACGCATATTACACCTGGTGACATAAATTTCACTCAAAACGCCGACACTTCAACAATACCTTACAAGCACCAACCCATACGTTGGCGCACACGAGTAGTCTTGACATGAAAAAGAAAAACAGCGGACAGACCACATGCACGAATTCATTAAGAGTTTGCACAAATTTTTGCTTGTCTAGTTCAAGTACACACATAACAAACGAAGGTATAAATCCATCATTTTATGTTTGGAACAATAGAGGAACATCTGCAACATGGCATCCTTGTCTGTATTCAGGTGAAATATGTCGATGACAATAGCACTGTGTGCGTGTACAAGGAAAAGGACGACTTGAAAATATTTACATAGTTTTTCGTTCACGGACGTCAGTAGCTTCTGAAGGTCTAGAGGAGAAGATCGGCAAGAGATGAAGAGAGCTTTGTGGATTGTTTTTGTGCTAGCTTGGGCAGGCGTTCTTGCACAGGAAGGTACGCAAAAATGGTCCTCCATTGGCCAGCTGTCTTATTTTCGCCTATTTGCTAAATTTTCTATTATTTTTTAATTACAAATGACTAGTTATTATTTGGGCTCAGCCGATACCATTTTACTGGTACCGATGTTTGAAAATTGTTGCAATGAAAAGTTGTAAAAATATTAATTAATATTAGTGGGTGTGTATTGTAACACGACTATAAGCATCAATTTTCTAGATTTGCTATAAAATGTTAAAAAATTACATCACGATATAAAATTATCTGTCACGTAATGACAAAATACAGTTTTCACATAATATTGGTACAATATGAATGGAAACTGCGCATTTTGCATAATAACATTCAGAATAATTAGACTCTGTGGAACTGCCGCGCGGCTTTTTTGCAGACCCCGCGAACAATCAAAACCCCGGAATCGGTAAATAGAATCTAATCGACAGTTACCATTCCGACACCACTGCTCTCGGCTGATACCGATACCACTACTTTCAGCTGATACCGATACCACCGCTCTCAGCCGATACCGATACCTATACCACTACTTTAGGCTGATACCGAAACCACTGCTCTCGGCCAATACAGACGCCACTGTTCTCAGCCGATACCGATGCCACTGCTATAGGCCTATACCTATACCACTGTTCTTGGCCGATACCGATACATCGGCGTCGGTATCGATTCAACCATGGTTATTATTACGGCAAGGATTTTGATAACCTTAAAACTGTCAAAAAATGACCATCAAAAAATGCATTTATGACCTAATACATCCGAGAAAATGCCCTATAAACTTAGAAAAAATGACCTAAAAATTCTGAAAGCTTTGTAAAACAAATTTATAAATTACCAAGAGAAATTCAAATTACACATTAACGTTACGGTATCTATCACATGTTCATTGCGTATGGTAGTACAAGTAAGAAAGTTCACTTTTTGTCATCTTTTACACTTTAAGTACTGAGTTGCAGTAGACAATGAAATGTGGAATACCGTTTTTGTTTTGAACTATAATTACTTTATTTGTGCACATTTTGATATGAAAATTCAACAAAAAAATACAATACACATTCCTTTTTCAAAAAAACACTCAGAATATTTGAAATAATTAATGTGCTTTTGAAGAGAAAAACATTAGTGAATAAAGTGCGAAATGTCAACAAAATGAAAGTGGGGGGATAATGTGGAATACAGTATTGCACATTACCCTCATAATTAGAGATTACACAACTTTGACACACAGCCTTATTGTTCTGTTCATTTATGTTAATTCGACATTGGTTATGCAGTTAAATGAAAAACTACAAATTTACTTGCAAAAATCGCAAATAAACACATCTCCCTCTGATGCACTACAGAGCTCATGGGCCCAGAATTCACACAATATACACTGGATCCACTTACTGCCTGGAACAGTCGACCAATTCTCTCCACAGAACAAGCACTCAGTGTCTGGGTTCCTCGGACCTACACTTTCACCAATCACACTACAATGATCAGAGGTGATTCCATCACTTTCAATGGCTGATTCACTTGTTGTACTTGCAATGTCTTCCTGCTTCTTGCCACGCTGCGTTCTGGATTTTGTTATTTCATCTTTTCCTTTCCCTTCACACTGATTTGATTCTTTGAAGATACATCTCTTGCACGAGTTGCTTTTCTTTGACTTCTTGTTTTCTGATTCATGTTGTAGAGAATATTTATAAGGTGTTCCTGTGAGTACAGTTGACGAAGTGGTTCTGCTTCCCCTCTTGGATTGTGCATTACTTGTAGTTGGAACTGGAGATTTATCCCATGGTGTTACTGCGTGGTTGGGTTGAGTTGATCGGCGAGTGTAGACAGCATTTGTAGACTTTTCACTTGCTGAAGTTGTTTCCTGTACAGGCGGTGTGGGATTTTCAGTTGGCGAAGATGTGGATGGTTGTGGATTAACACTATCAGGAGGTAGAGAGACGTCATTACTGGCTGTGTTGGTAGTTCCAATTAAATCACTAGCCCTAAAAACGTTTGGATTCAGGGGATGAATCTCTGTGCATTTGAATCCATTAACAGCAATCTCGCCCGACTGAGCACGTAGGTAAGCTCTGGAAAATAGTTCTCCTACGACAAAATGAGTTGCTCTTCTCCCATGGTTACAATCTCAACTCCTCATTGTAATATCTCTTCAGAGGGCCCAAGAATGTTCTATCAAGAGGTTGTAGCTTATGTGTCGAGTGTGGTGGCAAAGAAATTATAACAACAGGTTCTTCCCGAGCTAGGTCAATAACCTCAATATTCCTGGTGTGGCTGTAGTGGCCATCAAGTATGAGGAGTAGTGGGTCATCTTTCCTTGGCTTCACTTTACTGATGAAGTGACGAAACCAGTTAGTGAATATTGAGAGTTGAATCCAGCCTGAGGGATGGTACGCTGTAATGGAATCTGGAGGTGCATATTTCATCAGTTGAACATTTTCATTTTTCCTTGGAAAAATTAACATGGGAGGGACAAATGAACCACCCGCACTCATACATGTTACTACAGTTATTAGTGATCCTCGCTCAGCGGATGTCAGAGTACCCACCTGTCTTTTCCCCTTTAATGCAATAATTTTGTCCTGTTTGGTTTGCACCACAGTAAGTCCACTCTCATCTACGTTATACACACGGTCAGGGGGGTGGGAATTGAACTCCTTGTAGGCATCTTCCAAGTTGTTGAAAAATTTAGCCACATTTTCGCGACTGAAGCCATTTACTCTCGCAAATAAGGTTCCAGTGGGATTTCGAAGAGTCACTACATCTTTATGTCTTTGCATAAACAATCTAAACCAGTCTTTACCAGCACATTCTCTTACCACAGAGAATGGGTGCTTCACATTATTTCGAACAACTAATTGATAAGCAACTGAACAAATGTCACGTTTTGTGAGTCAATAGTAACAAGATTCCATTTCTAAGACATAACTGACATGATCATTTTTCATGGCTGGAGAGAAGATTGGCTTTCGACCTACTCGTATGCTTGCAGCGTCAACTGCAGATTTGTCAGAATGTTCTCTAACTAAATGAAATAATGTGGTCCGTGGAACATCATATGTCTTGCTGGCACGCAGAAATCCTGTTTCTTTTTGCCTGACTGCTGTCACTGCTTGCGTCATTTTCTCTGGCTCCCACTTCTTCTGCTGTACTCCTCCTTTCGGCATTCTGGGAGGGTCTGTGAATCTGCAAAATATAAAGAGACCATTTTGAGCATTAAATATGCAGATTAAATATATATGATTTTTTGTCATAATACATTTACAGCAATTATTCTATCTTAACATGGGCACAATTTCAATTTTTTTCCTGCAAGGGTTTAGGAAAATCTAATTTCGTAATAAGAACAGTAATAAGGGCTGAAGAAGGAATGGCTGCCGCATAATAAGATCAATGTCGAGGGAATATTTGCCAAAAATGTTCTCATTAACAAGTTGCAGAAATTTTGAGGGTGTCTTGAACCCCCCCACAACATGATAAACATTCTCTGCCATTTAGCTGTACCTTATAACTGCATGCAGGAAGTCATAAAACTATAAAAATGTGATTTTAACAAATTGTATCAAGGCCTGAAAAAGATACGGTAATGTGGAATAGTATTCCACATTAACCACCCTCATCTATTCCACATTACCCGCTAACTACTTTTCTTTTTTAATCTTAAATTAGATAATAACGGAAACTTCCAGGACACCTAATTGACAATGCTTATTTAGCTACGACATTGGTGAACAATTTCACATAGAACACTTGCAGAAATCTTACCTTGTGTTTGCTTTGTGTGTACAAAACGGCGGTAACGAAAGAAAGTCCGCTCCCTCCAAAACAGCTTTACGTGCTCTGTCAGCAAACATTCACAGTGGATGGCGGGGGTTGCTTCAGTGCTGACATCTGTACATACCGTCTGATGGTTCTAAACTACCCCGATAGATGGTAGACGTATGTAGTTGTAAATATCATGGTATTCCACTTTTGCCGACCATTCCACATTCGCCGTCTCTACTCTATTTGTTGCTTCAAACACAGTCATTCAGAATTACGCTGAAGACAATGAGACGAGAGTCGGGAACCTCTCTACTTCAAAGGGTTATATTTGCATGTAAAATGTCCCTTCTTTCACCAGAATGTAGAAAAATGCATAATATGACTGACTTAAACGGTTTATAAAGTTTAAAAAATGACCTTCACTCCAAAAAGGCATCCCAATTTATTCACTTACGTGTAAAACACGTTCCTATCTGCTTATGCAACGTTTCTGCCTTACCAAAAAAATGATGCATTTGCATCAAAATCCTAGCCCTAGCTTATTATGTTTCTATAATAATGACTTTTAATATAATCATATGAAATATAACAGTGGCGAATTAGTGACAGTTTCACTTAAGACACCAGACAAAATAACTAGCGGACTCGTTGGTCAAGCGGGTTTCGATTTGTTGTTGGGTTCGGATTCTGGCCTGGACACGAGTGTTCTACATGAGTATCCCTTCATCACTCATTCTCATCATCGCGATTAGTCAAAAGTGACAGAAAGCGACTTGAAAAATAACGAAACTAAAGGGGGATGTTACATTTAATATAACCTTAAATACCATACCTTGTATTCAAGGGTTCTCTGGTTTGACCCAAGTGAAAGCATAGATGTTCGATCCCGCTTTAAACTGAAAGTCCAGTTCCCATTAATCTATCAGAGCATCAAGTGAACTTAAACAAGTATTAACAGAACTTTTTTTTTAAATAAAATACTTAAAATGTGCATTTAGGATAAAGCAGCAATTATTTGCAAGGGCCAGTTAGTGGAAAACAGGCTACCCTATATAATTATGAGGCTATTCGCTCATCTTAAAAGTAATCCCCGTAGGCGTTGAGACATTTGTCTCACAGTCCTGGCAGTAGGTCAATGGCAGCCCTGTAGAAGGTGGGTGGTTGCTGCAACAACCAATCACCCCTCATCGTCCGAGTTGAACCGGCGACCACGCGGTGCCCGTTTCAGCTTAACAAAGATGGCATAATCACACGGGGACATGTCCGGGCTCTAAGGTGGGTGCTGGAGTGATTCCCACAGAAATATTTGTAACAGTTCCCGGACATTGGTCGTATGTGGACCTGCATTACCTCCGACTCCACTCACTCAGCTGCGGCAGAGATAAACACTGTTCCCCATACACTGCCGCCATTCGACGGTGAATGTCTCGCGTACTAGCGCCTTCCTCCACCGGGAAACGCACGACTGCTCGCTGCTCTTCCTTACTGGCCTCCATGATATGCCGGACGGCACGTCCCTGCACGTCTGCACTTCACACGGCTCATACAAGCCTGCGACGCTACTGCCATCTACCGGGCGACAACGGAACCCCCTTCCAGTGGCAGGAGTTTCGTGGAGCCGCGGCATCTACACGTCAAGGTGGCCTGTTTTCCACTGACTGACCCACGTAGTTATCTTGCCTGCTCGTGAAAGGGAGCTCTCGACAGGGGCTGCCCACTTCCTTAGTCTCCCCTTTGGTGTCGTCACTGGATCCTATAACCTGGGGCGGGCATTTAAAAAAGAATACCGATCTTTGTTAGCTTTGGATATGTTATGGGTTGATGACTGGGTTTTAGATGCCAAGACAGTCTGATCACTTTTAACATTACAGTTTTTAGTTTGTTTTAAGAGCCCTGGGGGATGGAATTGTTTTTAGCACTGGAACGTTCATATTTTAAGTGCAGTTCTTTATAGAATTAAAAATTATAAGTTATGATGAATATATTTTCTTTGTCGAGAATATGGCGGAGGAGACCAAGCCCGACAGCCCTCCTTCAATACGCCACTGATAGCTAGTAGTCCTTAGAACATGCTCACTTAGTACATATATATATATTCCAGTTTTAATTCCGCAAATGTGTATCTTGGTTGTTCATTAAATATCCAGTAATGTCTTATATTCGAATTGAATTTTCAGGCACAACTGAAGAAGGAGCCACAACAGGTGATGAGGTAACAAGCATAGATGTTCCCTTAACATCTAACCAATCACCTTCTGTGAACGAAGAAGTGACTACTGAAGCGCCGAGCGAAACACCTGCTGACGGGAATGAACCAACCGAAATCCCGAGCGAAACACCTGCTGACGGGAATGAACCAACCGAAACGCCGAGCGAAACACCTGCTGACGAGACTGAACCAACCGAAACATCTACTGACGAACCAACCACGGAATCCACACCTGAACCTACAACGATACCTACAACGACCGTGTTCGTACCAAGGGATTACAATTATTCTAAAGTTTTGGAACTGTCTCTTCTCTTCTACGAGGCCCAGAGATCTGGAAAGCTTCCAGCGAACAATCGCATCACCTGGCGTAGAGATTCTGCCCTGAATGACTCTGGAGTAAACGGAGAAGATTTGACTGGTGGATATTATGACGGTAGGTGGATTAATTGCTTTCTTCCGTGGCTCGTGGGTGCTTTCGTTTTCCTGACCGTTGATTGGCTATATTGTTAGATTAGAACTTCATTGTTTTCGAGGGTGGTGGCTTAATTTTAGATTTCAAGGAAATATCTCTTTAGATATCCAAATAGGCAGTCATTTGTTTTAGATGTTAAGAGGGGGAATCGCTTCTTTTAGATGTCAAGAGCAGTGATGTGCCGTACACTATAAGTTTACGTCTACATGCGTTGTCTACACGTAATCTACGCGTAGATTACATTGGGTTGTAGTTTACATAGACTACGTAGACAATCTAAAGTGCATAAAATTAATTTTCAAGGCTTTTATGAAAGGAAAGTGACATTTTCAACTATATTGGTTCCCAACGAACTGTCAAGAATCCTATTTACCACAAAATTTCTCTCCTCTTCTATCATCAACTACGGAAGAAGATAAATAGTATGCAAAAAAGACAACAGATGGCAGTTATGAGACAAAATTCGTCTTTTTCCCCCAAAAAACACTAGAATATTTCCTACGTCAGGTTTTTTCCTACGTGAGAAATTGTTCGAATTTGGAAGGAAGAGCATGAAAAGTTCTCCTGACACATCAGCAACTGATACGCAGTATAATTTTGTTTTACTTCCACGGCGCCCTTTCCTAAGTTATCATCTTTCGCCATGTTGTTTACATAGATTACGTCACCTACGTGTATAAAATAGTCTACGTGTAGAATGTAGACTATCGTTGTTCACGCGTAGACACACATCTCTGGTCAAGAGAGACAATGTCTTGGTTTAGACGTCAAAAGGATAATCGCTTGTTTTATATGCGTCAACAGGGTCAATAGCTTGTTTTAAACATCAAAACAAGCAATCGCTTGTTGCATACATAAAGAGAGGAAATCGCTTGTTTTGGACGTCAAAAGGGGACGCTTTTTGTTTTAGACATCGAAAGGAGAATAGCTTGTTTTAGTTGTTCAAAGTTGGCAATGACAATTTCTTTTATATTAACTGACTTTTTTATTTTATTTTATTTTAATTAATTAAAACACAACAGGCGCATGCCCAATTACAGTGTTCAATATGGGATGACACCATTACATAAACAAGAACATAACTAAGAAAATTAACAAGAAATATGAATGATGCAATATACATTTTACTTTTAAGAATAATTGAGAGAAATTAACTATTAGATTATAGAAGCAAAGGGAACACAGAGACAAAGCAACAATAAATGACGTTAAACTGTTGGATGTAACCTTACAAGCTGAATGAAAACCAAAATTCAATGAACAAAACAAAACAAAACATACAGAAATTCAGGGAATAGATCTTATGTTACAATTACATTTAAATAGGTCTACGCTTGGATTATTCTTAGAAACTAAATTAAATAAGTTGCACATTCTCCTCATGGGTTCAGCTTCGGTCATTTTGGTTCTTCCAAGGGGGATTTGAAAGAGATCAGTTGTATTTACGGTAGGGACAGTGCGAGAAAGGAAGAGCTCTTCTCAAGCAGCTTTGGCCATACTTAAAACAAGCTCAACATGAGCATATGAGCTTTTTGCTCTAGTGTGGAGCTCTTCCTAATCCAAGATTTTTGTAAAAATGCCCTCGGGAATTTTTCAGAAAGGAAGAGCTCCCTCAGATTGATTTGCCTATACTTATAAAAGGCACTTCTGTGAGATTGTTGTCCATAAATTTGTTAAAAATATGCCCCTCTTGATATTTTTTTTTGGTCACACTTAAAACTAGGCCACCCACACCCATACACACCTACACCCACCCACACCCACCCACACATATTTACTTCCGGTCTACTTCCGGTCCACTTCCGGTCCACTTCCGGTCTACTTCCGGTCCACTTCCGGTCCACTTCCGGTCCACTTCCGGTTTAAGTTCAATTGGACACCAGGCTCATCTTGCATATTTAATATTAAAATAATGTAATGCTTCTAGAATTGCTCTGTGACTCTCTCATTTCTTACATCATAAACATATGATTTTTCACCTATGAGAATAACACTACATATGGTGTCATCGGGTAATGCCTCGTAGAATTCACAGATAATTTTAATGTTTGTCCTGTCATTAACCACAACCTGTTTCCTTTTTGAAGCATTGATGACAAACATGGGTCTCCGTGCTTTGAATTCATCTGGTGTGTAATACATGTCAGTATTGCCAGTAGTGACACGCTTGAAGGAAGAAAATGCCTCATATAATTTGAGGAAATCATCCTTGGACATGTCTAAATTATAATTTTCTCTAGGAAATACCTCATTTCTGCCATTTTTAAGATATATGTTCTTGATGTTGCAGCTATCAAATTTACTCGAATTTTTTTCCTGATTATTGTGTCTTCCAGTCTGAAACAGTACCACCACAAAATCAGGCATGTCGTATTGTATACTGGAGAATGAATTTGTAGCATCAAACTCATAATAAGTACCAGTTGCGGGCTTCTGTACGCATTGATATGTATAAAATTGCAGAGGAACCTGTGGATTTTTTATTATATCTGCTTTGTATTTAAGAGCATAACTGGCCTCATATTCAACAACCGGGATTCTTAACTCCATAGTCTGAATAATGCATTTGCCTGCATCTGGTAAGGTATTAGGCAGAGCTTCCCCTGTAGAGTTTAATGTGCTGTACCTCATCAAAGCATTATTATCATTGGCAGCTCTTCTAAATGTAATTCTTAACCCACCCTTCCACATAATATCTTTGTAATCCGAGAAGAATCCTGGCAACAGGCGCATTGGGAACAGCACTGTGTGGCTCTTAGATATAATTTTATCACCAGCCTCAAATCCGCCTATTTTGTAGTATGATGCCTCGGTTTTGGATAATTTTAATGTGGCCAAAGCTGTGGAGGTAATACCGGGATAATCCACTCTGTTTATAACAACGCCATGCTTTCTGATCTCAATTTCAGAGAACAGATGCGGCACAAAATTGTCCACCAATCTTATATTTGAATTTGCCGGATAATCTGTTCCATCGAGCTTTACAACATCAAATTTGATGTATAGATCTGCTCTGTGAGGGTGTATAAATCCATCCCCTACATCAAGATCAACCTCAATCTCTGTGTTGGGTTGATTTAAATTTGCAAATGTCCTCCTGTTTGGGGGGAATGATTGTAGCTCATAACTCTCAATATTTTCCATTGTATGTATTTTTATTTAAATATTAATCTCTATGATAGCAGTTGTTGTGGCTCCAGCAAAATCAACTAATTCTTCTTTTTCATTAGTGACCATCAACTCAATGTAATCTATTCTGTTATGGCACACAGGAAAATATAATGTTGGGGATGGATTGTAGATGATGGGCTCCATGAATTCGGAATTAGGTTTGAATGTTGCAATGATGCCAGTTTGTTTGTGAGTGCCTATGCCATTTGATTTGGTGATCATACCCTCAGCCACATTACAGTGAATATTCAGAGTTTCTATGGCTAAGAATTTAGGTATATTCATAGCAGTGTGTTTGATGGCCGGTTCAAGTTTTGTGTTGTTCTCAAAGCCTAACAGCTCTCCTATAGTACCCAGATGCACTGTTTCTGTAGCAGATACAATCTCTACTCTGTGAGTGACAGAATTTTGACTTAACACTATACCTCTGGGTAATTGAGCATTTAGAGTGGATAGATTATATTGTCCTGGAGTGATGACAATTTTTTGATCCCCTACTGCAATTTTGTTGTTGTGGTGTGTAATATTAGGGATCAAGTACATGCCGTAAAATGCTCTGAGGGCTATTGTTTTGGGATATACTATGTCATCATGCAATTTGAGTTTCAATATTGAATTTTGGCTGGTGAGATGGAATACCCCCATGATGTTTTAAATACCACAAGGCCTTTTGAAAATTTTCAATTGATGGTTTATTTATTTGAGACATATATCTGAGAACAGATAAACACAAATGTCCGCAATTAACATCTTTGAAGTTTTGAACACGGGCATTATTGTAATAAAGATTAGCTGAATTTAGATATTTTATTAAATTTTCAGGTGGAACACCTCCAAATGAATCAAACACAAATGCCTCATTGTTTAAATATTTAAGATAACAAATCCAGTGAGTGCCCTGATTTTTGTACTCATCCAAATTAACAATGCCACACTCTTTGTTGAGTGGTTGTTCCGGTAAAGAATCAGACATGTACACACCTCTAAAATGTTTGATGCCCAGTGGCTTGATTAAAGCTTCAATATCTTGGTTTGTAAGCGGCTCTTGTTTTTTTTAAACTTATTCATGGCTCTCTTAACACCTTTGCCTTTTTTCTCCATGGCCAGGTTATGGCGCCTCTGCTCATCTAATTCTGCCCTATTTTTCTTGGCATCTATTACTGTTTTTGCTATGGCAGCTGATCCCCCAGCCAAGCTCCCCACAGCCCCGAGAGCAGCTAAGATGGCAGGGATAGTAAATATGAAACCCCCCACATGTGATTTTTTTCTTGATTGCTGTAATTTTTTTAATTGGGGGGTGCTAAGCAACAATTTCATACCATGTCCCTTTGCAAGACAAGAGCTTTTTTTCTAGCGCTGCTTTTTGGTCAAGAGGCTATCAATAGGCCCAAGAGATTTGAGACCTGCATAAGGTATTTGATACATAACACCCTTGGCCTTCATTGTAGGTTTATTATATACATGTTCACAGCCCCCACCCCAGTTTTTGTTTGGTGCTCATAGCTATGGTGGTCCCCAATGCTGCTATTTTTTCACTCAAAGAAGCATCTTTGCTTACAAATCTACCAAATGCAGCCTCTTCTAATTTCTTGTCTGCAACATGTCTCTTGTCAAGATCAGTATGTGTGTTGTATGCTATGTCATGGTCTCTACAAGCAGCATCTAGGGATTTAACACCAGGATCACCTCTGTTTAATCTATGGTCCAATTTTGTGCCTGGACCACAATACTGATAGCCTGGAATGTGTAGTTCAAATGGCAGCTTGTTTATAATGTCATTAACCAAGCCCCGACCCTCAGAAATATTCCAAAATTTAGGTGGTAGAGTATTAATAATTTTTATGAGATATCCAATCCCCTTAGTGTCATTCACTATAAAATTAGACAATTTTGTGCTTATCATGTCCATAATTCCAACCTTTTCATTATAAAAATTGTGGTTGCCAGCATTTTCCTCCCCAGCTATCACCAGCAACCTATCTACAAGTTTCCTGACATCATCAACCCACACAAATTCTTTAGGCAGGGTGTTGTATTGTTTGATTCCACTACCTGTCTTGATCTGTGACCATATGGGCTTGATTAAATTATTGTATTTTGCCCCACTGCTAGACTTGACTCTTTTTTGTGTGGGATCATTGTTCTGGTATAGAGCATCTGATTTTATTAATATTTCTTTGTAATAATCATAATCTTGATCTGTATAGCTGCCAGGCCTTTTCCGAGTCATCAGTTCCCACAATCCAGGTGTTCCGGGGTACTTAACAAAAGCACCTTTTTCTCCGAGACGAGATTCTGAATAAACAATCAGATCATCTCGCATAAATGTTACTCTGAAGTTGCCAATTCTATGTATGATGCTGCCATCAAGCTCTGTGTCAGCATATAAGCCAAACACCTCATCTTTATTGTCTTTAGGTGTGGTTAAATATTTTTGAGCAAGAAGACCCAATTCAATAGGATCCTGAGTAGCTTCAATTCTTCTAGGAGCAATAGGACTAGGTGTATGAATACTGGAAAGTGGGGTGAATGGATAATCTAATATGTTCCTTGCAGCTACAGGCACAAGCTCTGTGATCAAATTTTGATTTTGCTCTGTAACAGTTTTGATATTCTTACCTAAATTATTAATAGCATCAATTACAGGCTGTTCTGTTTGTTTGTGTTTTTCATAGATTCCTCGGTTCTCTGATTTCCATCCCTTAAATCTTTTTACAAGATAATCTCTTAACTTAAGATCATCAATGATTGGCCTTTTCATGGTTATTTATATACCTCTCAACGTCTAGAAAATCGTTGATTTTATTTCTGTATTTGCCACTACTGGGTGGTCTTGTCATATCAATTGTGACAAACCCATAACTGTCCTGGTTCCAGCACCTACTGCAAAACTTGGAAAAATCATTGTAGCTCAAGTCCCCACCTACATATTCATCATGTATGTGTTTGAGGTTGGTATGATCTTGATGAAACACACATATAAAATTGCTGTTGTCTCGGATCAGCTGCTTCGGAATTTTAGAAAAAGTCTGTGCCAGGTAGAAACAATCAATGTTTTTGTGCCGCCCCTGTGTAAAGAAATTTCTAACCTTGTTTTGATTATCCAGTATAATATCATCAAACACAACAACAGAATTATCGAGACATTCATCAAGTGGCTTAACATCTGGTTCAAAAGTAGCAATATCCAGTCCATCATATAGCTTCATCAGCTGCTGATATTTTAATTGTTCCAAGCTCTTAGAGAAAACATACAAGTGCCTGTTTTTCCAGTCTAACCAGTTGGGGGCCAATAAAAAATTATCAACCATTAGTGTAGTTTTACCACAAGCAGATGGCCCAACAATAAGACATCTAATATTATCAGGCAGCAAGTTGCCATTTCTCTTATTCTGCTGTTCAGGTTCTGGCAGCCTTTTTATAACATCCCAGGTGCTCATATTATTATTTTGTCTGCATCGATCCAGCTGTTTTCCGGATGACCCAGCCATTTGACAAATAACTTGTTGCCTTTTCTGCGGATGATTTTTTCTATGAGATATGTGTCAGGCTGTTTAGTTTTGCTGAGCTCTTGTTCATAGAACCTGCCTTTGAGAATTTCTCCTCGGTGATCCTTTATTATATATGTGTTAAGGGTCCCGGGTTTAACTTGAACCACTGTAAATAATTCGGTACTCCAGTTTCTTGTAAAGCCTCTTTTGAATAAGTGCTTATATTTGCTGATTCTAACTTGATCCCCCACCCTGTATTTGGCCTTTCTTGTTGTTGGCTGGTATCTAGGATAATAAACAGTCCTGATCAATTTTTGCTCATCAGATGAAGTTACTTCAGAGGGTTTCATGTTGATTGTGGAATGGACCGAGTTGTTATATTTATGTAGAAGTTCTGGAAGAATATTAAGCCATTTATAATTACCTTGAAGTGTAAATTGTTTATACATAAGATTTTTTAAGGTTCTGTTGAATCTCTCTACAATTGAGGCCTTGAGGTCACTGTAACTCGAGTAATGTTTTATTGCCTGGCTTTTAATAAATTGTTGGAACACAGAATTATAAAATTCTTTGCCATTATCTGTTTGCAAATAGCGCGGGGATCTTCCACTCTGATTGATGATTGTCCTGATGGCTTCTGTAACACATTTTCCAGTCTTGGATTTGAGTGGCACAGCCCATGCAAATTTTGAAAATGTATCTATTACAGTGAGTAGATACTTGTAGCCCTTGTTGATTTTGTCTAAGTTTTTCAACTGTCCACTTGACAACTCAATCAAGTCGCTCTGCCATAAATCATCTATGCCCTTTGTGACTACTGGGAGTCTCTTAAAATTATGTCGGGCCTGTCTGTGTAATTCATCAACAATAATTTGTCTAGACATAATATGAAAACAAGAATATTGCAACTATGGGGTGTTCAGCAGCTGATACTACAGGATTTTCTAAATATAATTTGTCCCCTATTTGTATTTTAAATTCCAGAGAGCCATCATCTTCAGCATAGGCTGTTTCTAATGTATTGGGGTCTGTAAAATCCTCTAACTCTACACTGGTGATTTTTACTTTGTTGTCAGCATTTGTTATTGATAAGGTAGGGTAGTGGTGTGCCTGTGGCTGATGCCAATATTTGATCTTGATTGGTCTCAATGTGCCCCCAACAAAAAATTGATAATAAAATTGTGCAGGGGACAGCATATATATTTTGCCACCTGGTGTAAATGGTGAATCATATTCTTTGTTGGGGATGCTGTACAATTCAAGAATTACTGTATGTTTTGGATTCTCGATTATGCCTGTTATTTCCTTTTCTGCTGTGAGCAATCTGCTTGTTACAGATTCAAGGTGCTCATTGATGGTCCTAACAACATCATCATGGCCTGGCTTGATTTTTATGTCCACAACAAGTTTCTTGTATTGTTGCACAATCTCTTGAAGCTGGGTGGCAAAAACAGACAGAGCATTTGCTTGATTGGATTCCATGGTCCCTAGCTGTTGCTTGATATTAGCTACAATTTGTTGCAAATTTTCAACAACTGCCAATTTTGAATTTTGAGCAGTAAGATCATGGACCTGTCTTCTGATATCCTCAAACAGGGCATGCAATTCATTAATATGTTGATTGGTTGGAAGAGTGGCCACTGTCTGAGTGAGATGTTTGATCTCTGTCTGGATATTCTTGATATCTTCTGATTTCAATATCCTATTCACTGCCCTCTTAATATTTTTAAGTTCCTGTGATGTGGGAAGATTTGATACTGTATTTTGCAAAGATTCAAGTGCCAATTTTACATTGTTTAATTCAGAAGCATCAGCCACATTTTGCATAGCATTTTGGAGCAGGGCTATATCTGCCTGAGTGGGTGTGGATTGTTGTAAAATTTCAAGTTTTGTTTGGATATCATCTATCAAGTGATGAAAATGAGATAGTTCAGATTCAGTGTTGAGGTTTTCAAGCTTTGTGATTTGTTGCTGGACACTGACAAGGGTGTCTACAATCCCAGGCAGGCGAGATTCTAGTACATTTGCCAAATCACTTTGCACTGCTGCTATTGTACCCTCAAGATGGGTTATGGTACTTTGAATTTTTCCAAAATCTTCATATGTTTCAAGTTGCAGCTTAATATTTGCTACACTCCGAGTTATTGCATTCAAAGCATCAGAAGATGGCAAATTGTTCATAAAATTTTCAAGTGTCTCAATTTTTTCTTTAACCTCGGCTATGGCATTGTGCAGAGGATCCAGATTAGGTATTTGGAGTGATTGAATCTGTTCTTTTAGAGTGGAAATCACTAGATCAAAATCTTCTTGTGATTTTATGCTTTTGACAATTGTTTGGAGCTGTGCCTGGACATTATTTATCTGCTCTTCCAATTGTTGTTTCAATTGCTCAGAATTGGTGGCCTGGGTCTTAAATTTGGCTTGAAGAGCTGCTACAGCTTCTTCTAAACTTTGAAAATTATCTAATGTTGCCAGATCAGTATATTTTTGAAGCAACAATTTGAGTTCAGAATCAATTTTGAGAAGAGGGTCCATGCATTGTGATTGTAAATTTGTAATTTCTAATTGAAGACTGGCATTGAGTGTGGTTTGTAAAGCTTGTAAATCACTTCTTAATTTCTTGACTCTGACATCAAGCATCAGAATCTCATCACTGTGATCTTCATGTCTTGTATGGCCAAATATATCATTAGGCATTTTTGTTTTAATGGTTATTTATTATTGAATATCTGATTCTTAATTCTATAAAAAAGGGTATAAGCTTGTCATATGACCCAGGGACCTCAATATATAAGCAGTCACCAGCAGAAACAGTATATACAGTGCCAGAAACCATGTTTGAGTGCTTAATTCTGTAAATATTTCTCCCTACTGAAATCTTGACATCACCCTCAGGGGTTGTAATAAATTGCAATTGCCCACCTACAGGTAATTGGTAATGATTTAAATTATTGTTAAATATGTACAATGTTTTGCCTGTTTCATCATCATTATCTGTAAATATGCTGTTCAGATGAATAATTAACAAGCCACTCAGTTTAGATATTATATCAGGAGAGGGTTGCGGTGTTGGCAGCTCCATAATAGCCTGCTTTTTGAACCCAAATAAGTTCATAGGCATGTTTATTTATTTCAAATCATGCTCTGTAATTGGGCATTGATTCCCATTTTTCAAATCACAATGCCCCCAAGGTAAAGTATGTATGCAACATGATAAAATGCATCTCTTATCATCATGTGGGTCCAGGGCCACTTTTCTTACAATATTTGAAGTCAGCAAGTGATCCTCACTCTGAATTCTATTTTCTGATGTTCTGATTGAATTCTGGGATTTGATGCAATTTTCATAATCTTCAAATTGGAGATCTTTTTCCACAGTTACTTTGCCAACGCCCTTAGCCTTTTTGGCAACAGCGCCACTACATGTTTCAAAAGTGTACACCTTGGCACTTAACCCAGCAAATTTCACAATAACATCACCAAGTGTCTCATCTTTTAACTTGCCAGGCACCTTTTTGTTGTGGGGTTGAATTCTTGTATGTTCACTGGTATCAAAGTATTGAAACAATTCAGGCTGTGACATATCTTGATAAACATCTTCTGTTTGAATATCAAGAATAAAACTATCCGTGTCCATGTACAATAATTTTACACGATCACCATAAAAAGGTTTCAACACCTCATAATACAATATTAACATATGTAATTTGGCCAATTCCAATATCACAGCCCCTACATAAATAGGTTTATCAAACTTGATCTTTGTTTTCTTCATGTTGAAAAGTGCCATGTGCTCATCATAAATTCTTCTGTAATTGAAGTTGGGCTTTGCAACCAATTTTTTGCTCAGGCTGGGGTCAGTAATTATTTTAACATCGGTATGTTTCCTGACATTTTCAATAGTTTTGCCATACACTGAATTCACCATCAATTTAAACAAGCCCTTATCAAATTGGCTCTTTGCAGATGTTCGAAGCTCCGTATTTGTATCAATGTATGGTTTCAACCATTCTGAGTGCCTGAACCTTAAGACTTTGCCAACTTTGGTCACTTGAACACCATGTTTCATCAGGAATTGGAGGTTTTTGTAATATGTGACATAACCCTGTTTCGGCTCCAGAGTCATCATGAGCTTCTTCTGTTTAGAGCCAGGTGAACACTGAACCTCGGAAATTGGGGCAGATCAGAAAATTTGTTGTGCAAATCTTCAGGAATTGTCAGATCAACCTCTATGAAGAGGCCATAGTCACTGTCATCAAAGTCCTGAAGATCTTCAATATTATAATTTTCAACCCATTCAAGCCCTGCATATGGCAATTTTTTCATCATAGCATGACCATAGAGGCTGTTTACATCTACATACACTATATAATTTGATGGCCGTGCTGGATCATAATCAGGCAGCATAATATGCTTGTTATTTGCTCTGGCATATCTCTGGGAACATTGCACCATCCCCCCTCTTATACATTGCTCCATAAACAGATACATATCTTGATCGTGGATCAGATCCAAATGCATTTTAGTGTTCAAAAACGTTGCGGCCCATGCTAGACCTGGGGCACTGTAAAAATACATTGGGTCCAGTCTATAATTTTGCATGGAAGATTTTCTGAATGCCTGCAATATATCAGCTAAGAGGGTCACATCAAGTTTTAAATAAGCCATGTGATAATCACCAAATGTCTTGCATTTTAAATTGTTCCACATCAACTGGGCATGGTGATAATCTTCATCAGTGATTCCAGATCCTCTGATTCTGCTGTAAAACTCTTCTTGTGGTGGCAGGGAACACTCATCAAATTTAGAAAAATCTGTAACATAGTCATATGGATATACACCCTTCCGCCTAATTAATTTCAGGTCCTGATTTGGAAACAATGCACGTGTGATTTTGAATTGTTCATCAGATAATTGAGTGGCCAGTGTAGCCAGGCTAGCAGATAAAATTCTGTAAGAATCAAGAAATCTTATGTGAATAGGAACACCATCAACTTTAATTATCTTGCTAATAGATATATATTTTTCATCATTTTCAGCTAAAATATTTAAATTCTGCTTGTCAAACCCCTCGTATCTGATCAAATGATGGAAATCATAATTGGATGCTCCATGGCAAAATATGGGGACAAATCTTGGTCTCTTGATCTTAATATTACAGCTATTACACAGAGCCTGTTTATATCGACCATCTGTATGAGAATGGTGATGTACCTTGATATTTGTATCTGAAAATTCAGAATCACATACCGGACATTTTTCTGCATTGTTGAAATCTTCAATCTGTTCCTCTGTTAAAGGCAACATAGGCTTTGATTTTAATAAGATGTTATATGCTATGTCACGGCACTCATTTTCTATTCTATGTGCAAATATTTTGATGGCATCTGGTCCCATGTATGAATATTCTTTACTAGCTACACCATCCTGTACAACCACATAACAAAAGCTGGAAGGTTCATGTAGCTGGTATGGTGTACTTGAAGATTCTTCAGGATCTGGATTGCAGGATGCAAGAGGTTTGACGTTCGATTCAAAATCACAGACAATATATGCTGGGTGTTCCAACAAGGCATCAAACTTTTTGAATTTGCAATTTTCACTTGGATTGGGCATCACCATATGAACAGGTTTATGGTTCCCACAGTATTTCAGACGCTCAATTAACTTGTTTTTAGCAATTTCTGCATTCTCTTCCCGAACCCCCTTCACCATTTTTTGACCATCAAATACAGTTAAACATCTTCTGCACAACTTGAATATTGTATTGGATTTGTCTAGTTGTGTTCTCACTAAAGCTTCAAGATTATGTATCAGAGTATAATGATATGTGCCATCCCCTTCAATTAAGAGCAGATCAATCGGAATAGCAGATTCATCATCAAGTATACTAATTCTGAGAGGTGCTATCGGGCAATTGCCAGTGGAACAAATAAATACATTAATAGATAATTGTTTGCCATTGATATGCCTGGCCTTTTTTTCAAATTTATCAATATTCTGAACTGACATTGGATATTCTAAACCCTCCATTGCATCGTCAAAATTGTGTTCATGCTGTTTGTAATAACTTATTCTCTCAGGATTCCTTGAAACTGGATACAAAGCAGCTAAAATACACCACAAAAAGCATTTCGCGTCATTATTTTTTATATTGACCACGGCTCTTTTGTTTTTGATATTAGCAGGTAATGGCACATATGTAGATCCTTGTAATGGGCTGAATTCAGAAATATTAACATATAACTTGTGCGGAGAGCCGCATAGGGCCCATCCTGACTCTTTTGCTGCAAATTCAGAGTGTTTGATATTCAGTTGATTTATCAAGCTGCTTATTATTGTGTCTGAATTTGTATTTGAATAAACCGGTACAGTTTCTGTTATGTGGGGCTGTCTAAATTTTGTGCCATTTGGTTTCTTATATTGTACAAACAATTTGAGGGACAGCTTATAAGAGCCATTTTGTGCATTTAGAATTGCCTGCAGATCAGAATTTATACTGTTCAAGAAATTCTCAATGCCACATCTTGGCTCTGATACAAACCGGTGATCCCTTAATTGGCCGTTAAAACTGCTACGGATGGGTTCATAGCGTGGCTGCTTTGCTGCTCTGGCATTAAGAGGTGCTTCGTGCCTTCTTTTCAGACCAGATGTAGATGGTTGAGGGGGCAATGTTGATGACTGTGCAGAGCAAGTATCTTTATGTGTATATGTGAAATATTCCATGTTATATTTTCTATGGCATTTGGGGCAAATTTTTGTGGGAGTTCTGTATTTGTCTGGGTTACAAATCTTTTGGTGTCTGGCCCAATTAGAGCTGGATATATTTTTATTGCATTGATTACAATATTTTTGATTTGGCATTTTTGCTGTTGTTTATTATATACAATTTCCTGGGTTTCAATTCAAAACTTTATACTGAATAAAAAATATCAGTTGGGTTCAGCTGTGTGATTTGTATGTGTGTGTATGTGTGTATGTGTATATACACTTAATATTTTTGGCTTTGGTATTTATATACAATTTCTTGGGATTCAGATCAAAACTTTATGCTGGATAAAAATATCAGTTGGGTTCAACACTGTGTGTGTGTGTGTGTGTGTGTGTGTGTGTATGTATGTATACACTTAATATTTTTGGCTTTGGTATTTATATACAATTTCTTGGGATTCAGATCAAAACTTTATGCTGGATAAAAATATCAGTTGGGTTCAACACTGTGTGTGTGTGTGTGTGTGTGTGTGTATGTATGTATACACTTAATATTTTTGGCTTTGGTATTTATATACAATTTCTTGGGATTCAGATCAAAACTTTATGCTGGATAAAAATATCAGTTGGGTTCAACACTGTGTGTGTGTGTGTGTGTGTGTGTGTATATGTATGTATACACTTAATATTTTTGGCTTTGGTATTTATATACAATTTCTTGGGATTCAGATCAGAACTTTATGCTGGATAAAAATATCAGTTGGGTTCAACACTGTGTGTGTGTGTGTGTGTGTGTATATATGTATGTATACACTTAATATTTTTGGCTTTGGTATTTATATACAATTTCTTGGGATTCAGATCAGAACTTTATGCTGGATAAAAATATCAGTTGGGTTCAACACTGTGTGTGTGTGTGTGTGTGTGTGTATATGTGTGTATACACTTAATATTTTTGGCTTTGGTATTTATATACAATTTCTTGGGATTCAGATCAAAACTTTATGCTGGATAAAAAAAGCAGAAATAGGCCACAACTTGGCCACAAGTGGACCGGAAGTAGACCGGAAGTAGTCAAACCGGAAGTGAACCGGAAGTGGACCGGAAGTGGACCGGAAGTGGACCGGAAGTAGACCGGAAGTGGACCGGAAGTGGACCGGAAGTAGACCGGAAGTAAATATGTGTGGGTGGGTGTAGGTGTGTATGGGTGTGGGTGGCCTAGTTTTAAGTGTGACCAAAAAAAAATATCAAGAGGGGCATATTTTTAACAAATTTATGGACAACAATCTCACAGAAGTGCCTTTTATAAGTATAGGCAAATCAATCTGAGGGAGCTCTTCCTTTCTGAAAAATTCCCGAGGGCATTTTTACAAAAATCTTGGATTAGGAAGAGCTCCACACTAGAGCAAAAAGCTCATATGCTCATGTTGAGCTTGTTTTAAGTATGGCCAAAGCTGCTTGAGAAGAGCTCTTCCTTTCTCGCACTGTCCCTACCGTAAATACAACTACTGCCTTAACATACAGTTTGGCACATAAAAATTTAAATTCGACAACAGATTAAAATAATCTATTTTACCATTGATAAGCTTGGAGAGAAAAGTTATTTGACTTGTTTGCCTCCTTTCGTCGACTGACGGAATATTAAAGATTTCGCGTAATATGTTGCTAGGAGTGAGTTTTGGATATGTACCATCAAGTTTAAATAGTAGATATCTGAGAAATTTATTTTGAAGCTTTTCTAATTTTTCGATCTCTTTCTTGAGTTGCGGATTCCAAACAAGAGAAGCATATTCGAGTTTAGATCTGACGAGCGTTTAATACAGCAAGAGAAATGTTTCCTTTTTTCTAAATTGATTACCCATTCTCATTACAAATCCCAAATTTCTGTGAGCTTCGCTTAAAATGCGGGCAATATGCGATTGGAATGTTAACTTTTGGTCAAAAGTAACCCCTAGGTCGGTAACGATATTCTCACTTTGTACTAACACATTAGAAATAGTGTATGAATGTTGAATAGGGTGTCTGTTGTGTGTGAATGATACAAGTTTACATTTCTTTAGGTTTAGGCTGACTTTATTAATTTCACACCACTGAAGCAAGTTATTCAGCTCTTCATGTAATATTGTACAGTCATCAGCGTTTTCGATATTTTTATATATTTTAACATCATCAGCAAAGATTAATGTCTCAGATTTTGTGAGTAGTTCAGGCAAAAATTAAATATAGCAAGGGACCTAGGTTCGACCCCTGTGGGACTCCTGAACTGGCCACGTATTCGGTTGATCTGCAGCCTTGATACACGACATATTGTCGGCGGTTCTGCAGGTAGGAAGAAAGAAAAGAAATAAGTGGAGGTGAAAGGCTATTGTTGGCTAATTTCTGTATTAATATATCGTGGTGAACTGTGTCGAATGCCTTTGAAAAGTCTGTATATAAAACGTCAACTTGCCCTTTATTAGCTATACTGGGTGCAATGTAGCTTGTCAGTTCGACAAGATTGGTTACGGTTGAGCGCTTTTGCACAAATCCGTGCTGTTTGGGGGAAAGAATGGGTTTAATATGAAAATATATATGCTTGTATATTATCTGCTCGAAGAGTTTTGCTGGTACTGACAATTTTGCAATAGACTTGTAGTTACATACGTCAGCCTTATCAGCAGATTTGGGAATCGGACAGATTTCAGTTGTTTTCCACATTGCTGGAAATCTCGAAGTTCTGATAGCCAAGTTGAAAAGGGTGTGAAGAGGGTACTTAAGAATTTCCGAACATCCTTTAATTACATAAGGGGGGATTGAATCAGGGCCGGCGGATTTTTTAGGTTTGAGTTTTTTAATGGCTTCCTCAATTTCATTTAGTGATATTTCAGAGATATTTAAGATACTAGGAAGTGAGTTGATATTTACATTAGGATGCGGATCCTTGTAGAAAGATGGTTCTTTGGAATATACGGATTCAAAATACTTTGCAAAGAGATCTTGGATACTTCCATTATCGTCAATGGTTTTATCATTATACATAGTTGGCTGCACGGGTGGATTTTTTCTTTGATTTTTAATGAAAGACCAAAACTGGTTAGTGTCGTGAGCAAGATTGATTTCTGAAGTTTCAATATAGTTTTGGTAAGCTTTACTGATCTCCCATTTTAATTTCGTTCTTAAGGTTTTATACTTAATTTCGTGATGCGTTACATTTCCCATTCTTTGTTTCCATTTTTTGTGGTGACGTGATTTTGCTTTCAGATTTTTAATAATTTCCCGCGTGAACCAACATGGGTAAGATTTTTTTACAGAGGAGCGAGAGCATGGTACACATTCATTAAGAATGCTTTCGATTATTTCATAAAATTTAACAACGGCAATATCTACGTCTTCGCATTCTTTTAGTTGGTCCCAGTCAGCTAATTCGAGTTTCCGATACATATTAATGAAATCGGCTTTCTTGAAATTATATCGTTGGATGTTTGGATTTAAAGCTCTTTGTTTAGGTATGGTTTGTGTTAAAGTTATTCCTAGAGCCGGATGGTGTTTAACTTCGCTTACCAGAGGCTCTTGGCGAAATATTTTAGTATTTTCAATATTTGTTAAAACTAGGTCGAGAGTTCTACTATTGGCGTTCTGTATGGAATTTTTGCTTTTGAGGTCGTTGAAATCGAGGAAATACTTCAGTTCGCGACATTGTGCGCCTAACGTGAGCAACTCCGTGTTGGAATTTTTAATTTCAGGGATGTTGAAATCACCGGCAATGACCAACGGGCTACCCAGAGGGTAATGAGCAGTTATATGACTAAAGAAGTTCTCGTATACGGCCACGGGAGATGCAGGTTGAATATACACAACACACATGTAACAATCGCGACCAGATTCTGTTTTAAATTTTATAATTAAACTGCCAATGCTTTGTTCGTGTAAAAGAGCATTGACCATTACAGGATTAATTTTTTTCTTTATGGCGATGAGGACACCGCCACCTAGAGTTTTGCTAGTTTCTAACGTGTTGCGATCTGACCTGAAGACGCTATATCTATCGTCGAGTAGTTCGGAATCAGAAACTGAAGAATTTAGCCACGTTTCCGTGCACAACACCACATCGTAATTGTTACTCAATACACTTAAAAAGAACTGTTTGGTTTTTGATCGAACTCCTCTCAGATTCTGATAAATTATGTTCATGCTAATTTTGTTTTTTTCATTGTCGCACAGAGTTTTGGATGGGTCAGTTCTAGTGGGATTGATTGACGTCTCCACAGAAGCAGGGACAAGAACAGGTGAAGTAAACTTCTTACCTGACAAGTTGCGTTGAGCGTGGCTACCTTGACATCCTCAAAGAGCTGGGAGACCGCTACCTCTTGCCCACTTGCTCCCCCTTCCATCCTGCATTCTTAGATTTCCTGGACGAACGAGGGGTGAGGGTTCTTGACCTCCGCTTTCACTTTGCTCCAGGCGGGGACCAACACTTTGGGCATCGGAAGGGTTGCCAGGGTCAGCTTGCAGATCGCGCAGGGAATATCTTATGTTGTCGACCACAAGATGGCGATGACTAATGTACGCACGGTGACCAGCGTTCCGGGTTCGGTGCATATGCTCGAGTAATCCTTGACGTTCTTTGCGAGTGGAATAACAGAAATCTTGCTCCAGGAATATCTTCGTTCCCTTCAGCTTGTTGCGGCATCCAATAACTTTTTCTTTTTCTTTGTATCGCAAAAAGCGACAGACGATGGGACGAGGACCTCGGTTACTGTTGGTGTTAATCCGATGCGCTCTCTGGATGGAATCCTCTTGCAGATCGATGTTTAATTTGTCCTTAATTATTGTTCGCACTTTTGTCTCCGTCTGACTCCAGTCTTCTCCCGAGTCCCCTTCTTCAACACCGTATAACACCAAGTTATCGCGTCGGCTTCTGTCTTCTTGGTCGTCCAGTCTTTGTTCCAGCCAGTTATTTTGTTGAGACAGTTCCTCCACACGTTTCGTAAGGGAGCCAACATCTCTCTGCAGAACGTCCACTCTAGTGACGAGGGTTTTGAGTGAGGTGCCAAATTGCCGAACTTCGGAAACTAGGGAGTCGTTAGAAGCCTTGAGTTCTTGCAGCATTGCTTTGATCTCTCCCATTCCCTCACTGGACCCAGGATTTTGTTCCACACTACCTATCACTAGTAGCACTAAAATCACTAAACCATATGCACAATAACATTGCTTCAATTCAGAGCTACATTCCGCAGGCACCTGACATTTCAGGCCTGATTTCACCACGAACATTCCAATCCGGCAACGCCAGGTCTCGGTCGAAACCCCCATTGTTTACCACGAGCTTAGAACGGAGCGGCTAGAAAACACGTCCTTCCACTTCAACCTTCAACTCAACAATCTGCCAGCTTTAAACGGCTAGAGGGATGATTACTTAATTCTTGATACGAAAAATTCAGGCCAACAACTTTTCTTGAAGTGCAATGGAAGACATCATAATTTAATATTAATAGGCAACCCGCGGAGGATAAACGCTTAATTTTAGATGTCAATTGGTAATCACGATCTTAGATCTCGAGAAGGAAGTAGACTGCTATTTATTCTCATGTTAATTGAAGAATTGCTATAATTCCAGAAGTCCCTAGAGGGAGTCATAGTAAGTGACCACGTACTTCAACAATAGGTTCCATTAATCATCCAAGATTTGTTACTTGCTTACCATGTGTCTTGATGCTACTCTGGTTTATAACCTTGTCACTAACACGCACAAAAATCTAAAAGGATATTTCTGAAATTTCGTGTAAGGTCAAATTACTCCCCAAAATAATTTTGTAATATAGTGCTTAAACATTGAAGAATTAGATGTATATATTTGTGAAACTTTTGTGAACCAACACAATAATGGATATTTTGATTTCATTGTTACAGGAAGTGGATACCTGAAGTCCTCATTTCTACTAGCCAGTGCAACAACCGTTCTCAGCTGGGGATTGATTGATTATCGCGATGTTTATGACAAATCAGGTAAGGTGTTTTTGGATATTCAAAACTGTCTGAAACAATTATAGATGTGGTGTGCGGTGACAATTAACGTTGAAGAAGTACTGTAGCTCCAGAAAAATTAAGGAAGTCAAATAATCTATCAAAAGATGTTTAATTAGGGACACTCACTACGAAATCCCATGGCCAGGCCTGAATTCGAACCTGGAACCGGGGGGTCGGCATTATTATTATTATTTCCTTTTTGGAATTTATGATTTATCGTCGCTTTTCTACCGTTTTTAGAGTAATGCCAATTCGATGGAAACAGGAACACAATGAATAACATACTTACACACACACACACACACACTCACACACACACACACACACATATATATATATATATATATATATATATATATATATATATATATATATATATATATATATATTGATGAAGTATAATGAGTGAAGTTAGAGAAGAGGCTCGTTTAATGATATCTTTACACTGTTCATTGACCTGACGTCTCCGTCCATATCCCAGGTATGCACCTCATTTCCAAATACCTCTGTGCTGAGGTTATACGGAAGGTGATGAATGTACACCTCACCGATAGGGGACATGAGGAGTAATAACATCTAGTCCGGGAGCAGAATAAAACATGAAATCCGGAAGGACAGCTCTCTCAGTTAGCTTGCAAATTTCATCGATACACTCAGTGTGGGATAACGGAAGGAGCGTGAGTCAGAGTCGATGTACGAACTCTGACAATAGCCATGGACACGGCGTGTTAGATACGTCCAGGACAGTGCTCAGCGAGAATATGAGACAGGTATGACAAGTGTGGAGAGAGGATTTCACTCAGTTATATCTCATCTTTCCTTTCATTGATCGGGGTGGGCTCTTTACAGTCATTATGAACCTTAAACCTCTTGTATACATAATCAATATAAACACACCCACACCCACACCCACACCCACACCCACACCCACACCCACACCCACATCCACACCCGCACACGCACCCACATCCATACCATGCCACACATGAAGATATCTTTTCTCAATACCATGATTATTCGAGCTATAGTCCCCGGAATCAAATTGTGGCAGCTGTATACTGAAATGTCCCCTTCCCTGGGTGGTGTTATGCCTGTTACGGCGATGACGGAACTTGCTATTACCCAGGCCATTTGAAGACTTTTTATTATAGTTCGCTCATAGCAGTAGAGTTATGCAACACACATAAAGCCATGAAGGAAAGTAAATATGTGAGGATCTAGGTGTCCTGTTTTATTGTAGGTGACAATACCTCAGGAACAGAATATGCAGAGTTGTTTATTCGCCAACGAAGTTTTCTGTTCGTGTCCCAGCCTGTTATAAATATTTATATTGGTGCCTTTTCTTCAGTTTCACCCAATCAGCATGACTTGTTTCTTCCCCAGGCCAGCTCGTCCAGATGCGAGAAGCCATCAAATGGGCCACAGACTATCTGATGAAGGCGCACGTGGCGCCAGACGTCCTCTACGGCCAAGTGGGGAAGTTCTCGGTGGACAAAGGCTACTGGGGAAGACCTGAGGATATGGACGTAGAACGGCCAGCCTACATGATCAACTCCACCAATCCAGGTGAGCCAGTCTTTTTCAAAACCGCAATACATCCTCTTTGCAGGGCAGCATGGGAAATCATGGCATGATGGAAGAGTAAGGGACGAATCACACGGAACTGGATTTCCAGTAGGAATGTCCTAGTTGGCGCTGGAATGGCTACCCATCTGCTAGATTTCGCCTCACACGGTACTTGTTGTCGTACTTGTCGGTATGCTTTAGTTTCCATCAGACATGAGACAGACTAAAGGGTACAGTGAGAAAAAATGTTTGAGAACCGCTTGTCTACACTGTACTGAGAATCTATAGAGTATGCGAACGAGATTGCGAGAAAGTATCTGCGCAGATAAGAGTCGAGATGAATGTGTAAGGGGGGCACATACAGAAATCTAAATGTATCATATCCTTTGATCTACCAAAAACGCATCGATTGATGGACTAAACTGTGTTTTGTGGCGTCTGCAAAGAATCAGGTTTGATGAATTTTGTGCATTCTAATGTCCATCATATGATGCAAGTATTTCTTTCAGTCTAGAAGCACTTTAATGCATCTGTTGATGCATTTGTCTGCATCTTTCTCGATGACGTACTTAAACATTTGGTCTGAGGAATACTTTATGCATTTTTTGTTTCAGGTGATGCATTTACTTTCCCTTGTGATAGGTGAATAACCCCGCTGCAGCTAACACTCCTTCCAGCAGCGCGCCTTGTGTAACTCCGTCCACTCGCTTTCTCCCCTTCTCTACCGTTATGCGCAGCCTTGCTCCACAGATTCCTGAGACTGAGTGTAGTCTGAAACTGTAGCAGCTCTCACTTACAGCACTGTCCGAAGCGTGTAATGTACATTATATAGTACAGTAAAAATAGGAGAAATAGTGGAACTAATTCATAGCAAGCTGAAATTTGGCACATAACTGTTTTATTGCATTAATAACATGTCCGCCATTTTTCAATATGGCGGACTTAGTGTACGAATGATCGCCGGAGACTTTTGATCTTTTGTTATTAATGTTATGAAGATTCGATGTACCAGATTTCAGCTTCTTATGAATAAAAATCGTCTAAAGTTACTGCATTAATAGTTTGAATCCACTTAATAGGTTGAGTTGGAAGGAAGAGGTGGAACTGCACACTTCAACTTGCCGTAGTCCTCGCTTGGCAGCCATATTGCAACTTTCACTTTGTAGAGGCAACGCTTACTGAATAGACAATCTAAAACTAAGTACTATTTTATCGATAACACTGTATTTAGAACAAAATTTAAAGGAATAAATTATATACCCATTTTTCGAATTAAGTAGTAAGTGGGTGTAAAACATTATGCTTGAGGATTGTGCGTCTGAGCTCCAGAACGTGGTGGTTGACTGCCATCTGGCGGGAAAAGTGTCAAATGTGCTACTAAAGAGCTTTTCGATTCGGACAACCTCAAAGACAGAGGAACGGCGCGTTTGCATGTTCGGACAGCACCTTACAATACGTTTGCAAACATGGATTCTTGTCTCCGATTCTTGCTAGCTTCGTTTCTGTACCAGCGTTTGTCACCTTGGGATACGGAAATAAACTATGTTAACTTGAACCATTCCCAAGAGTTCAGGACAATTTGATTTTCTTTTCTGGGCAATTTTCTGCCATGTTGTTGTACTTTAATCAAACCAACGTCAACCATAATAACATGTATTGGAGAATAAAACGAACAAATTTGCTTTTCAGGTGCAGATCTGGCGGCCGAGGTGGCCGCTGCTTTGTCGTCAGCTTCCATTGCTCTGAAGCGCTGGAACTTCACCTATTCCTGGTACTTGCTGGACCACGCCACAAAGCTGTACGACTTCGCGACCAACTACCAAGGACTGTATCAGCAATCTATAACGGACGCTGTCAATACATATCCGCAAGTAGTATATTAGATGATCTTAGCGTTGTAAGAGTCATAAAGGAGAGGGAGAGCGAGAGAGAGAGAGAGAGAGAGAGATAAAATGGAGTGAAATTAAAAAGAAAGATAGAGAGAACGGTATAAATCGAGAGAGAAAGAGAGAGTGAGATAGAGTGTGTGTGTGAGAGAGAGAGATAGAGTGTGTGTGTGAGAAGGAGAGAGAGAGAGAGATAGAGTGAGAGAGAGAGAGTGAGAGAGAGTGAGAGAAGGAATGACATAGAAATCAAAGAAGAGAGAGAATGAGGAGTATTATGTGTGTGCGTCATAAAGGGAGAGAGAGATTGAGAGAGAGAGAGAGAGAGTGAGAGAAGGAATGAGATAGAAATCAAAGAAGAGAGAGAATGAGTATTATGTGTGTGCGTCATAAAGGGAGGGAGAGAGAGAGAGAGATAGAGAGAGAGAGAGAGAGAGAGAAGGAAGGAATGAGATATAAATCAAAGAAGAGAGAGAATGCGTATTATGTGTGTGCGTGAGAGAGAGAGAGAGAGAGAGAGAGAGAGAGAGAGAGAGAGGGAGGGAGAGAAGGAATGAGATATAAATCAAAGAAGAGAGAGAATGAGTATTATGTGTGTGCCTGAGAGAGAGAGAGAGAGTGGGGGGGACAGAAAACAGTGAAAATCAAAGAGGATGAGGGAGAAAACATACAGAATAAAGAGATAAACGGAGCCGAAAATTAGAGAAAATTAGGGTAAATGAAAAAGTGAAAGCTCTCACACTATGACGGCGAACACGGGGCATAAACATACGATTACCGAGGCTCGTATAACGCGTTCATTTTGCTTGTCAGTAAGTGCGTGCTAGTTTTAAGTTTTCGAATCGATTCAAAGAGTTATTTGTTTTCTGGCAGTAAGTTATATAATCTGGTCTTCTGAATGGTAAATCGCACAACAATGAAAGACCGCCGCATGAAGTTCATCTTCAAATAGTTAAGGTAAGGTATTATTTATTTTTCTGAATGCAGCCCTCCTAATAATAAGTAGCATGAGCCGCCACTGGTAACGTGTTATTGATAAAAGGTACGATCCTTGCTGTCTGAACGTGGAACCATGGCACATGTTTGTCTGCCGTGAACGAATCGTTTTCATACTAGCCTATTTGTCGTGCTGAAGAAGGATATAAATTCGCTTCTGTATAGTTTGATGAGGATGTAAATGATAAGTGCTGAGTGTTGATAATTGTTAATATATTGTTAATTATAATGTCGCAACATAAACACACTTTCGAAGAAAAAAAAAAGTGCCATTCTTATATGAAAACAAGCTCGATCGGAAATGTGAGGATGTAATTCTGAAGGAGACTTTCCCAAAATACATAAAAATGCTTAGCAGTATGAGGAAATATTTCAAACATCTTCTGTGACAAAAGTATATGATAACTTTACTCACTTAAAAATATTTCCATCAAAATAAATCTGTGTGCTTGAGTTTAGGGGATACGTACTGACCGGTCATAAAAATGAGGCACCTAAATCATGAAATACTGAATTCATATAAATAATAATAATAACCCGTGGCGCAACAGCGCTTGAGGGCCAGGGCCTACCTCTTGACTTCTACCTGCCGAGGTGGGAGACCATCCAACCAGTTATTGGGTGACGTGTTGTCAGCACGACGGTTTCTAAGTTCTAGGTTTCTGTGATCGGGCTACGCTACTCACTCGTGGCTCCCCAATATGGGCCACTGGTCTCATACACAGACAGGAATCTCAGGAGAAAAGTTGTTACGCTTCCCACAGAAGACTCGAACCTGCGAGCGTCCTATTGAATGGCAACTTCTACCACCGCCGTAGAGTTATGCAACACACCTAACGCCTTACATGGAAGCGAGTATTTCAGGATGCATGTGCCCTATTTCTATTGCCAGTGACTGTACGTATATTCGATTAAACAGGCAAAATACATGATTCGGACTGCTTCACGGCCACGCACTCGAGCGACAATATAATTCATATTTGGAATTTCTTATTTCAATCCTTATAATTTTACATTGTTGAATGAAGCTGTGTATTATTCATGTAACGGTATAAAGGAGAGTACACTCGACATTGGAACTTGGAAATGGCGTTTTAAGTCTGAAAAAATCATTACATAACTTCATGTATACTTAAGATGACTTAACTTACTATCGGATGACACTCACCTTCACGGTCTTCTATTCATTCATTCATTCCTTTATTTGGAACCTAACAGCTTTTATGCCGTTTTTTGTCCATAAAAATACACACACAATTATTTTACAATAAAATTATCAGTCCATCCCCCCTATTTTACAGATATTAGATTTTTTTTAAGAACATTTTGCCTTTTACAATTGTATGTTACACTTCCTTAAAAATGATAACAAACTATAACCAATTCTCACATCTGGATTAACAACTAAACTTAACAAATTTGTTGGAAACTGAACCTTTAGATTATTTAAAGTATAATACAAGATATCTCTCTCTCTATTATATTTTGAGCATTCCAGTATTATATGTTGTGCATCTGCACTTTCCCATCCACATTCACATTTCTTATTGTTCGTTATTCCAATTTTGGATAAATGTTGCCTAGTACACAAATGGCCCGTTCTCAGTCTATTAATTAATACAATTACATTTCTTGTAGCACTTTCATGATGAAACAATGGTTTTCGTGTTTTGAATTCAGCAAATGGTCTGTATGATTCTCCAACTGTTGTAAGTTCATTTCGACACCAATCAAACCATTCATTCAGAATTTTCTTCTTTACTCTAGGGAGAAGATCCGTATAGCATAAGGATAAGTTCGTAATATTTGGAAGGCGCACTGCTTTCTTTGCACACTCATCTACATGAGAATTACCTGTAATATTGCTATGATTAATCATAGAATAAGTAATTCCATCCATCCCTGGAGCAGATTCTTTACTGTTGCCGATGATTTCATAGATTTCCTCTTTTGAAATTGGAGTTGCAAAACCTTTCGCCGAACGTAGTTTTGATGTGTAACTACATAATTCATTTGGTGTTTCAATTACTCCGTCTGACACTGTAGGTATGAGTTTCTGAATAAATTCAGTCTTCCAATTTGATTTCAAAGGGACCACATTTGCTGTACGAGGATTTTTGAGCGACCTAAACTTATTCCACACATATCCTAATTTCATGCTTGGGTGTAAATTTTCACAAAATAATTTCCATGATTTTCTTTTTGCTTTTATGCATAATCTCTTTGATTTGGCCACAGAGCGTCTGAATGCTATCCAGTTCTCCGGATTTGGTTGACGTGAGTATATTCTTGCTAATTCGACTCTATGTAGTTTTGCTTCAGCACACTCTTCTGTCCACCAGTATATCTTTGGGAAATGTTGCTGACTACTTTTCTTTTGTCACCCTGGGACAGCTCAAGTCCATCGCAGCCGAAATGATTTTTACAAACTCCTCGTATGTAATATTATCAGGTTTTAATCAATCATCCTCTGAGAAATAAATATTTAAAAGTTTAGTATAATTAGACCAATTAGCTTTGAATACTTTCCATTTACGAATAGTTAATATTCTTTCATTTGTTGCATGGCAATAAGCCAGATAAAAATAACATGGATAATGATCGCTTGTTCTCAAGTCCACATCGGCCTCCCATGTAAAGTCTGCACAATACTTTTCTGAAATTAATGTTAAGTCTATAGATGACGGATTACTTCCATTTCTAGGCATATGAGTAGGTGAACCATCATTTATTATAGTTAACTGTTCCGCCTCCATCCATTCAACAAGAGTTCGACCAAACTTATCTGCTGCCTGTCGACCCCACAATGGGTGGTGGCAATTGAAATCTCAAGTTATGATTAATGGAGTCTTGAATGAACTAATCATAGACCTTAAATGTTTCACTGCAATTTTTTGCGATGTATAGGGAGATGGTATATGGGTCGAGATAACAGTAAATATTTTATTCAAAATTTGCACTTGTATTCCCACTACTTCCACCCGATATTCTCGAAGAATCACTAAATTGGGATTAAATGATATGGGTTGGAATGCCAGGTTTTCATGTACAAATATACCCACTCCTTTTCCGGATTTTTTGATTAATTACTGCGTGATAAATTTTTATTTCAATTGAAACTCCCCCATCCCCCCATACTTCACACACACACATAATGAGAGGATGATGCTCTTCTATCAGTTTTATGAGTTCAGGTTTTCTTGAAGGAAACGAGCATAAATTCCATTGCACAAACAAAAACATATTTTGCATGTGGTAACTTACTGATTATTATATTTAATGTTGAGCATCTTCATATGATTCAAGCTCTTCAATAAGTTTCAATAACTGTGAAGTAATATTTGCACAATCGACTAGAATATTTTTAATTCTCTGAATATTATCATCCACAGTTATGTTCGAAGGTAGTTTTCCCATAACTTGTAAACTCTTTGTTCAAGTAAAAGTCATTTGCATCATTGGATGTTAAAAAGTAAACCTATGCACGATTAGGACCCGATGCCTTAACATAATTCACCTTAATTCTAGCTTCTCTTAAGTGACTACCTAACATAATAGCACTAAAGCTACCAACGTTGTGTTCCGCTCCTTCAACAAGCACAATATATGGGCCATCGTGCCCAGGATAGAATAAGTCATTTTTATTCACATTGTCCTTTGATTGCATTGTACGCTCTAATACGTTTGCTTTGAAAATTTTTGGAGCATTTATAGATTCCTCCTTTCCACTAACTTTTGCTCGGTTTCGTTTTGTGTTCTGACTTTTTGGTTGCTTAGCAACCAATTCAACATACATATTTTCTCCCTCTTTATTTGAAGACGTGTCCTTTTTTACTTTCACTACTTCATTCGTCTCCATTTGGACGTCTTCTCTGCTTTGATTAATAATTTCCTTGCTAGACATTTTCCCTCACTTGAATGAAATTTGTTGAATTTCGTACAAGCAGGAAACTTTATCTGGATGGCCCAGAGCCTTCCATGCTATCTAGATTTAACACTGATTTATCTTCTAAATCACAAGATTATTTAATATTAACTTACGTTTCAATAAATGTACTGTCTTGTAATAACACAGAACACTTTTACAATAAAAACGATGATTAAATCCACAATTTAAGCTTGAATTTGTCTGTAACTATATATTACGCAACTAGCTAATATTTCACCACAGACTATCTCCCTCACGGTCTTCTAGGTTAATTTAAATTAGTTCTCGAACATTCTCAATCTTGTGCGAGTCATAGATAACGCATGAACACGCAGATGTTGCACTTTCTATTTACAAATGGTAACTTGAACAAATTCGACTGGGGCGACACATGGATTAAAAATTATAGATACTCGAGTTTGGACTCCAATTAAAAAATAATCAGTACACCTACGTAAAAACGAGTTACATCAAAATTTAGCTTATTCAATTCTGCGTTAATCTATGCTCACCTAATTTTTCTTCGAGTATGCCTTCTATTTTCTATCGTCGTAAGAACAAAACAAGGGCCGTTTTTTTAAGTTTTGCAAACGATCTCTATCTTAGAAATTCTGTAAATCAAAAACCAGTTGTCCGATCGTTATGAAATTTTAGTAGGGTGCAGGAAAGAAAGTTTATAAATACAATTATTAATTTTCAGATTTCTAGAATTTCTAAAAAAAAACATTATTTTTAATTTTGACAAACAACTGTTTCTTGGTACTGGATAGTCCTACAAATAAAATATTCGTCTTGTTTTGAAGCTCTTTGCACCTGTTTTTAAAATGCATTATCATTGAAAATTCACATTGCGAAACCGATTTTATACAGATTTTTATTCAGCAGAGTAAAGCTGTACTTGGAACGTGGTAACACTGCTAGCACTGAATCGCATCGCCAGCTGGCAGTTTCCACGATTTTACTGACATCGCTGTGTGCAAATATCTTGGCACCAAGCTGCAATATGTGCGATGAGGCTGGGAAGGGGGAAACATAATATATTTCCTTAGTAATTCATTTACATCAGCTAGTTCCAAGTCACTTATTAGGTTAAGGTGGCCAGGTGTCCCATATTAAAATATATACATTTAGCCATCCCTATTTGTCCCGGTCTTCTTCAGGAAAATATGAAAATTGTCCCGGTTTTTTGTTTTAAAAATCTGGTCAGCTTGTGCCCCAATATTAATCCGTTAGATGAAGAAAAGTAAGAATTCAGGTGGGGACATCAAGTAAAGTGTTAGATGAAGCTAAATAAACTTACGCTGTCGTAATTAAATACTTTATGTGGATTATAACACGACGTGGAGGAGGCTGAGTTAAATGCAGCATATCCTTGGGGGGAGAATTGTTATTCTTGTGGACAATTTTGAATTTTGCTTCTCTTATCAACAAAGGAAGAAACCGGTGTAAAAGTAGTACAAGTGGCCCGGTACTGAATCATCATTTGGGGCTCGTGGGGCTCGATCGCCTTAATGGATTTCTCTCGTAAGGCGCAGTGTTGCCAACTCCTTACCCGAAAAAATCACCAAGGTTGTGGCGCTCGTCGTAGCCTTTTATGATGTATATTTTGAGGGCAGAGTTGGCAACACTGTGGGGGCACTGTAGCCTTTTATGAGGGGGGGGTTTATTGCTCTCTGTTTACATCTGGCAACACTACCGTAGATTTTTTGACAGTGTTGTTAACCTACTGGGTTTTTTCACTGTAAATTTTTATCAAAGGACCTGAGGGGCCTATGTATTTTTTATGTCTGGCAACACTGTTGGGGGCCTAGTGTTGGCGACACTGTGGGTTTTTACTGTAGCCTTTTATGAGGGGGGTCTATTGTCCTCTTTTTATATTTGGCAATTTTATTGGATGTTTTGTTTGAGGCTTGGGTTTTGCCAACCCAACCGAAGAAAATTCCACTATATGATCTTTCACTGGCTAAGCTAACCTACAAATAGGAATTGGCAACACCGACGAGTCTTGAATTATTATTTGAGGCTCGTCGGTGTTGCCTACCCACTCTACAAAAATTCTACTATATGATATTTTGAAACTTTTGAATGCAACTTATCGTAATTTTCCAACTGTGGGACCAAATGTTTATATATCGTGACTTTTGTAAACCTCTTTCGGGAACAATGTGTCGCACACACACACGTGCGCGCGCGTGCCTGTATTGTGACGCAAGCAAACAAAAAAAAAACTTTGCGTGTCATTACAAAAAAAAAACTTTGACCGTATTCTTAAATAACTAACAAAGACAATGAATCTTTTTGGCTTCCGCAAACAGATCAACATGGAGACTGCACCGCCAAATTCCAATAACCTCTTACCTTCCGTATTATCTAAACTCAATGGTTTACTGATTGTTCATCTCAACAGCATTTGGACGAAACTGAATGACGATGTGGGCAAGATGTTTTATGTTTTTAATAACAATTTACATTTTTACGAAATTCCGATCGACGGGAAACTTCAAATCACCGTGAATCCGGAAAACGCAGGCGAAATCAAAATTTCTACCGGCAAGAATATTTTTCGAATCAAGCACGACAAGATGCTTTCTAACATTACGTACGATGTTTCTGCAGGAGATTATCTTTACATGGAACTTCTCGGAGATTACGACAAACTCATTCCTCTCTTTGTAGAATTACGAATCGTCTATCCTATTATAAATAACCGTTAACCAAAAATGCCTAACGACATTTTCGGCAACACCAAGCGTGTAGACCACGCAGAAGAGATTCTCATGTTGGACATTCGAGTTAAGAAGTTGAGGACCGATTTGATCGCTTTGCAGGAGACCTTAAACAAAAGTTTAGAGTCGGAAATCGCTACGCTCCAAACGCAATGTCTCGACCCCATTCTGAAAATCGATTCCGAACTGAAAACGCTCATAAAAAATTATGTCGACGTACCTTCTTACGACAGCGTTCAAAATATACAGTTGAGCGTGGATTCGCTTCAAAATGATTTGGCCAAATTACAGCAATTTCAATCGAAAAATGAAGATTTGGAAAAATTGAAACTCGAAATCGAAGAACGAACTTCCGCAATAGAAAAGAATTTCTCCGAACTTCAAACCGTGGTGAACGATATTGATGTAGAACGCTTGCACGTCGTCGTTTCCAAATTACAAGAAGAATTCACCGGCACGTTGGAAGAAATTAAATCCAAGTTACAGACTTTGGAAGATACAATGACGAACCTACCATCGTCGGACGAACTGCAGGTCATCGGTAAAAGCGTCGCGAACATAAAAATTCAATTGGAGGCCTATCAAGATTTCGAACACATTCAAACCACCATCGCTACGCTTCAGGCGTCCTTGGAATTGATCAACGAAGAAATTAAAAATATTCACGCTGAAGCGAGAGCGTTGACGAGCATTCAAGACACGTTGAGCACGGTTCAGCAGAAGATCGAATATTTAGAAAATTTGAACGTCGAATCCAATCTTGCTCATTTTCATCACGTACTGGACAACATACAGGGTGACTTGGAATCGTTACGGACGAGCGTACCTTCGAGCGAAGATTTGGAAAAATTGAAAACGGCGGTGACGGCACTATCCGATTCGAGCGACATCAAAAGTTCATTGAGCGATCTCGAGAGTAGGGTGGCCAATCTCCCCACCTCCAAAGAATTGCACGCTTTGAAAAGAAACATATCTCGAATGCTGAAACGACTAGAAACGGAAACGGCGAACGTGGAACAGATTCGAGACGAAATTAGTTCGCTGGTGTCGACGCTGCCCACTTCGCAGAGCGTCGCCGACCTTCACACGCAGTTTACAGAGATGCGAAGCATCGTGAACGATCTTACCGAGAAGAGCTCGAAATTGAATCAAGTCGAGAACCTTCAGAACATCGTCGTCAACATCAGAGATCAAGTCGGAGTGCTGGAATCCACGCAGGAATCGACGCTGGCTTCTTTCGGTGCCAAGTTGCAAGAACTCAACGAAAACTACAAGCAGTTGAACGTGGAAGTGAAAATCAAACCGTCGTTTTCTGCCGTAACGGATACCATAATCGAGCATTTGCTGCCCATCGAAAATAAACTCGGACAAGTTCACAGTAATCTGCTCGGCGTCGACACTAAATTCGCTAAACTGCATTCTCTGCAAGCCATCGAAATCAACAGCGTACCCAATCAACAGAGAATCTCCACGTTCGTCGAAGGTAACAAACTGTACATGTTACATCCTTATCATCGTACTACAAGTTTCTCCTCGATGGCACGATTCAGATAAACGAATTATCGTACTGGTCTAGCTAGCGTTCCCACCATGACTTTGATATCGAATCGTGGTGTCCAGAAAGCAGGAAACATTCCTCTGGCACGTTGGAACGAAACGCGCAACATATATGAAATACACGAAGACGAAGATCTCACCGTTTTCGACGTGAGTGCCGGCGATAAGCTGATCATTCAAAACACGAGCGAAGTGCCACCCTCTTTGAATCCCATCACGCTTGTGCTTCTCTTGAAACGTAATCTCTAAGAAAAAATGTCTAGGCAAGCCATCGTCGAAGAATTGCATAAACCTGCACGCCGTAACTACGAACGTTTGGCTGTGGTAACCAAGGGCATCGACGACCTCTGGCAAAGCGACCTCGTGGAGATGAGTAGCGGCAATTTGAAAAACGTACATAAATTGAACAAGGGCAACAAGTACCTTCTCACCGTTATAGACACATTTTCGAAATTCGCATGGGCTCTACCTTTGA
Source organism: Lepisma saccharinum (assembly GCF_977018435.1). NCBI lineage: Eukaryota > Metazoa > Arthropoda > Insecta > Zygentoma > Lepismatidae > Lepisma > Lepisma saccharinum. The sequence goes on along the minus strand of NC_139246.1, from coordinate 34,529,077 downwards.
AGGCGAAAACGGGAACATGCGTCACGGAAGCATTCAAATTAATTTTTCGCGAAAGCGGCGGCAGACGACCACGGTTTCTGCAAACGGACAACGGTAAAGAATTTTACAACGCCGTATTCCAAATATTTATTCAAAAACACAAGATTCGACATTATTCGAGCTTCAGTCACATCAAAGCCAGCATCGTGGAAAGATTCAATCGAACCTTGAAAACACACATGTGGAAACGATTCACGCTTCGGGGAAATTACAAATGGGTCGACATCCTGCCGGAACTCGTCGACACCTATAATGAAACGGTACACAGAACGATAGGCATGAAGCCAGTTGACGTTACCAAGTCCGACGAGCAGCGTTTAATTTCTACCGTTTACTGTCCAAAGTACACACCCACGACAAAAAAAGCTAAATACAAAATTGGAGACCAGGTGAGGATCAGCAAATTCAAACGCACCTTCGAGAAGGGGTTCACAAAAAATTGGAGCACGGAACTCTTTACGGTGGTTCGAGTTCTACCCGGAAACCGACACACGTATATAATAAAAGATAGTAACGACGAGATTTTGAAAGGAAGATTTTACGAAGAGGAACTCTCTAAAACGAAACACCCCGACACGTACCTCATCGAGAAAGTATTGCGTAGGAAAGGTGACAAACTGTTTGTCAAATGGCTGGGACTTCCGGAAAAGAGTTGGATCGACGCGGACGAAGTAATCTTGTAAGTACGTGGAACGTGGTGAAGCGTCTACCGGATCCGGAAAGTCAAACGAGAAAAAAAAAGAACGGTGAGTTGCTTCCCGACAGCATCCGCTGTCTGATCGTAGGTCCTTCGGGGTGTGGGAAAACGACACTGCTCGTGGACAATTTTCGCCTCGCACCGAATTGGTTAGATTGGAAGAACAGGCACCTGTACGTGTTCTCAAAAAGTTTGGAGCAATCCAAATACCAGCAACTGATGAAAGTGTACGATGGTCTGGACATTGCAACGTTCGCCTCGGAAATAAAACCACTCGACGATTGTCGTGAAAATTCAGTTGTTGTGTTCGACGACGCCATCCTGGAAAATCAAAATGAAATTCGCAACTTTTTCACGCAAGGTCGTCACAAAGGAATGGATTGCTTTTACCTAGCTCAAACGTTTTCCAAAATTCCAAAACAGTTAGTACGCGACAACGCTAATTTCATATGTTTGTTTCGTCAAGATCACACCAACCTCAAGCACGCGTACGATGACTACGTAGGCGGAGACATGAACTACAATCAATTTTCGGAACGCTGCTGCTCTACTTGCTGGAACGGTGACGATTTCGGATTCGCGACGATCGACATGACGAGGAAACCCAACGACGGAAAATACAGAAACAAAATCAACGACTTTCTAAACGTTGCAACGTTGTGAGAAACGACGTGTATAAATAACGTCATGACGAAACGAAAAATCGAAGACGAAAATCTCAAGCTTCGCGATTACCTCGCGAAACGCTTCAAAGGTTGGAAATCCGAGAATCGCGGATTCTACGAAGAGAAGAAACGTCAGGATCAACCCGTGATCGATGCCATCAGCAGTCTAGGTAAAGAAATTAAAAGTGTCACGGAACAAAATAAAAATTTGATCAACGAACTCGTACCGCTCGCAGCTAAAAGTTACGCCGTACCCACACCCATTTCGAGCATTCCTTCGACGCCGTTCGAACTGAAGGATGCACCGGCACGACGTCGAGCCATAGGTAGCACGTCTTCGGATAAAATCGAGTTGGGACCTTTGGCACGAGACTACCTGAGCACGGGGAAATTCGACAAGGATGAAGTGTTCGGATTGTATCCCAGCATGGAAACCAGCGAAGGCGGCGGTGTGGTGTGGAAGATTGGGAAATCGAAGGTGACCTTCGAAGGCAACGACATTAAAGTCAATTTAGGCGAGAAGGATAGTTGGAACAGGTATCCGGGTACGGTGGGACTGTGGGAACTCGTCGCCAAAAAGCAGCCGAAAGATTACACCGACGAAGATTACCAAAGTTACAAGGAAATTCTGATCATGACGGATGCCTTGTACCAGAAAAACGACGCCTCGCAGAATAGGGTGAAATCGAGCAGTGGGGAGAAGTACAAGAATCTCATCAAACCGATTTGGAACCAGGTCAAAACAGGCAGCGGCGTCAAACGCTACAACACGTTACCCAAAGAATTCGTTTGGGTGGACGACGTGAGGAAGCTCGTGGACCGATTGTTGGTGATAGCCGGCGAAGAGAATGCAGGCAACCGTAATTTCTACAACGAGAAGGTTGGCATCGTGGACATGATCAGCACGAAACTTTCCAACTTCATCGTGAACGACGACAAGGGCATAGGTTACCTGATCAAAATCATCAACACGCTGCCTCCGAAATTTTGGAACGTGGCCGAAGGAAAGGGACTCGTGAACGACATCATCAGCAAGTTACCTTTCGAGATGCATCTACCTGGCTACCAGTACTGCGGACCGGGTACCAAACTCGAGAAAAGATTGGAGAGAGGAGACAAGGGTGTGAATCCGTTGGACGCGGCATGCAAAGATCACGACATAGCCTACAACACCACGCAGACGGATCTGGACGCACGTCACGAAGCAGACAAAAAATTGGAACATGCAGCTTTCGAAAGGTTCGTGAGCAGAGACGCATCGTTGGGTGAACGGGTCGCCGCACTGGGTACCACCATCGCCATGAACACGAAACAAAAATTGGGGTGGGGTATATAAATAACATACCGTAAAAAAAACTACACAAGAAAAAATCTCAGAATATATATATAAATAACATACCGTGAAAATAACACATAGAGCATCAACATGAAGCCCAAGGGTGTCGTGTACCAGATACCATACTCCAATCTTAAAAATCTAGGTGCCCTCGATGGGTTACTCACCAAGAAACAACGCGAGAAGAAACGTTCTTGCTTGTCGAAAGGACACGGAATGAAATTGCTGCTCAGCACACCTCAATTGAAAAGATTGCAGCGTTCGCGGAAACAGCAAAAGATCGGAGGTTTCATATTCAGCATCCCGGCCATCCTGGCAGCATTGGGGGCCGTTGGAAATTTGGCCGGCGGAAGTGCCGCCATCGCGAAAACCGTCATCGACTCGAAGAAGAACAAGGCCGAGTTGGAAGAACAGAAACGTCACAACCTGGCCATGGAGAAGAAAGGAGGAAAGGGCGTGATGAAGAAGTTTAAAAAAAAGAAACAGAAGCACTCACCAACCGAGACATTGAATCTCTGATCGAACCGTTACAAATCAAACACTTCAGAGGAGTTTTCATGTCCGACTCGTTACCTTCAAGCGTTAAAAGAAGAGAATGCGGAGTAGTCAACTTGGACGGTCAAGAAAATCCAGGCACGCATTGGATATGTTACCACAAAAACGACAATAATACAGCATTCGTTTTCGATTCTTTCGGAGGTGTCCCACCTACAAATTTAATTCATTATCTGAAAACGAACAAAACCTCTATATACTACAACGACGAACGCATTCAAAATTTCGGAGACGTGAACTGCGGCCATCTCTGCCTCTCCGTGCTCGCGTTTCTCTCTAAAATAAATAACCCTACGATCGAAGATTTCCAGAAAGCATTGTGGAACCTCAAACAGCATCACTAGGATGGGCGTGTTCCATCTCACGAGCGAATCTTCAATCTTGAAACTCACGCTGCACGACGACATCGTCTATCCTAAATCCGTGGCTCTGCGTGCATTCTACAGCATGTACCTCATACCTAATGTTACGCAGCACAACAACAAAATTAGCGTCGGAAGCGAACACATCGTCGTCACGCCAGGACAATACAATCTTTCCACTTTGCAAGCTCAATTACCCAAAGGCACATACCTTTCTCAAAATTCGGTCACGCACAGAGTGGAAATCCTATCCGCGACGGAGACCGTGGACCTGGGCACCATGGGAGAGCTTTTAGGTTTCGAGAACAACCACCCAAAACTCGAAGCTGGCATCAAGCACGTGGCAACCAACATTCCTAAATTCTTGGCCATAGAGACTCTGAACGTACACTGTAACGTGGCCGAAGGTATGATCACGAAATCTTCGGACGGATTGTTAGGAAGTCACAAGCAGACGGGAATCATAGCCACTTTCAAACCAAGTTCCGAGTTCATGGAACCGATCATCTACACGCCCTCTTCGCCGATCTATTTTCCAGTATGTCGCAACCGCATAGACGACATAGAGTTGGTGGTGACGAACGAGAAAGGAGACGTGGTGGATTTCGCAGGTGCCACTACGACGGCCATCGTGGAGATCAACGTATAATAAATAACCATACATGTAAAATGGAGCAAATCGAAAGTTACGAATTGCAATCTTTCCCTCCCAACCGTCGCACGTTCGCCAATCTGAACGAAGCGAACAGGGAGATCGAATACGACGTGGACGTAGGCAACGGGTTCATTCATCCTCACAGAGCGGACCTCTACCTTCAATTCGACGTGGTGAAGAAGGAAAGCGGAGACGCGTTTCCCGCAGCAGCAAACTTGATACTCGTGGACAACTTCGTGCCTCACCTGTTCTCGCAGGTGGAGGTGAGGAAACACAACACCGTCATCGACAGAATAGATTATCCAGGCATCACGTCGACGGCAGTGGGAACGTTGAAATTATCCAAAACGGACGCAGCGTACTACCAGGCCGGGGGATTCGAAGCCGGAACCAAAATATCGACGAAAAGTCACACGGTGCTCTTTCCCATGCGTCTGCTGCCTGGTTTTTTCTCGGACTACAAGGAGATCATGTGGAAGGGAGGACTGAGGATCACGTTTCGAAGAGCGGCCAACGACAACGACGCACTGATGCGATACGCTACTTTGGGTCCGGACGGCACCACGCCGATAGCCAACACTTTACCCGAAGCAGCGAAATGCGTCATCCGGAGCATGGAATTGAGAATGCCGGTGGTGGAATACGAACCGAACTACGCCCTCAAGTACAAAGCGGAGATCTTGAAAAGTCCGCAGGTGCCGATTCACTTTCACGGTTACCAGTGCGTGCAGCAGATGGCGTCGGGAAGTCACATGGAATTCGACGTGACTACACAGTTCAACAACATACAGTTCGACATGCCAGATTTCGTCGTAGTGCTTCTTCAGACCGGACGCGATAACGATCAGGAAAAAGATTCCAGCAAGTTCGACGACTGCAAGATCAAGAACGTTTATCTGAAGAACGGTAGGAACGAAGTGTTCCCGCGCGAGAATTACAACCTCGACGTGACCAAAAACGATTACCTCAAACTTTACGAAGCTTACACGGCTTACAAACGCGTAACCGAAGGAAGCGTGGACATGTACTACGCGCCCAGCGAATTCAAAGCACGGAGACCCATGACCGTCATCAACACATCTAAGAGGAAGCAAGTGGTGGTCAACGATCGTACCAACATCAAGATTGTATGCGAGTTCCACGATGCCTTGCCTGCAGATACTCTGTGCAGTGTCATTCTTATTGCAGAGAAAACATTTGTGTATGACGTCAAGAATCAAAGAGTAACTGAACAGTTTTAAATAAATAAAAAGAAAATAGCACACAATAAGAAATGTGGAATTTTATATATATAAGTACAAATTGCAATTAGCAGTTTCCAGAAGTTTAATTTTGCTGTGCCATGCATGCATGTAATCGAGGAAGTGGAAGTAAATTAAAATTGTTTTTTTCGCATTGCCTATTACTTTTTGTTACACTCTGGGCAGGCCTTACTAGTTTGGAGGCGATAGTGGCCCCACGGAAGTGTATGGACCCCACATTCAAGAATACACCTCTTGTCGTCGTGTGCATCCAGAGCAACTTTCCTGACAATATTAGTTGTAAGCACATGATCGACGCTTTGGATACGATGCTCTTTTTGTAGAATGGGCGATTTTGTTCTGAGGCACTCGAGGTAATCCTCAAACTTGAGGTGCTCCCGAACCACTTGCCTGCTTACACCCTTTGCCTTTTTTGTTACAGAACCCTCAGCCCGGATCGCATAGGCTTTGGCACGAAGTCCAGCAAACTCCACAATCACATCCCCGTCTTTCTCGTCCTTGAGTTTGCCGGGTATTTTTTTGTTCCGGGGCAGAATTCCATACCGGTTTAGCTGGGGATAGCCCGATGTGTCGAAGAGCTTGACAAGAGCTGGAACTTTGGCTATATCACCATACGCATCGGCCGTGCGAACATGGTACACCAAGCTGCCTGTGTCTGTGTAGAGGAGCGAGATATTGTGGTTGTAGTGTGCACGTAGTATGCCGTAATATGTCTCGAACATGCACAACTTGCTCAGATCCAAAACTGCAGCTCCCACATAGATGGGCTTGTTGAGTAGCACCTTGCCCCGGTTCATGTGAATCAGAGACATCTGTTCGTTGTAAATTGTTCGAGACCCGAACAGCGGGCTTGCAACAAGTCGACGACACTGTGTTTTCTTCGTCACCAACCTCACATCAACGCGATTTCGCACATTCTCCATGGTCTTCCCAAATACCGCATTATTCATTAATTTGAAAAAATCGCGATCAAGTTCCGAAGTGGCAGCAGTGCGATGGTTGGTGTTCAGTTCGATGTACGGCTTCAACCATGGAGACTGCCTGAACAAGAGCACGTTGTAAACTGCTTTGACCGAGACACCTTGCTGCATTAACCACTGGAGGTTCCAGTAGTGTAGCACATAATGCTTTTTGGGCTCCAAGTCCATGACGAGCTTCGGTTGATCCGAGCCAGGTGGACACTTCAATTCCGGAGCAGGCGAAAGGTCACAGAATGTATCCTGCAGCTTCTCGGGGAAGTCAAGGTCCACCTCGGCGAAGAACCCATGTTCTGAATCGTCGAAGCTTTCGATGTCGAAGTTGGAGGGGTCAGCCCACTCAAACTGTCCTGTTGGGAGTGGCTGCATCATGGAGTGCCCGTAAAGATTATTCACGTCAGTGTACATGATGTAGCTTGATGGTTGGGAGGGGTCGTAACCAGTGGCCATGTGGTGATTGTTGGCGTGTGCGAAGCGTTGCGACACTTGGACCATGCCGCCCCGGATAGCTTTCTCGATGAAAAGCATGATATCATTATCGGAGATAAGTGAAAGTTTAACTTTAGTCAGCAGGAGCATGGCCGACCATGCCAGTCCAGGAAGGCTGTAAAAATATACAGGGTCCAGGTTGTAAATGTTTATCGCAGTTGCCCGAAACGCCTGGAACACATCGGCAAGAAGCGTCACATCAAGCTTCAGGTATGCATCGTGGTAATCACCGAAAGTTCGGCAACCCAACTCGACCCACATAGACTGAGCATGCTTGTACTCCTCGTCGGTAATACCAGAACCTCTCAGCTGGCTGTAGAACTTATCCTGGGGAGGCAGCAACTCTTCTTCGAACTTGGAAGGGCCTGTGACGTATTCGTAGGGGTAGACCCCTTTACGTCTGATGAGTGCGACATCTAAGTTCGGGAAACTTGATGTGGTAATGGCTAGTTGGTCGTCTCTGAGCTTCCCAGCAAGAGCATCGAGGCTTGCCTGGAGGAACCTCAGAGAGTCGAGGAACCGAAGCTCGATGCTGCTGCTTGAGTTGGGGATCGGCACCCACTTGCTGATGCTAATATAACGCTCCTCGTTCTGTGCCAGGACATTGATTCTCGCATTGTCGTACCCTAGATGTGTGACCAAGTGATGGAAATCATATCCCGAGCCATTGTGAAAAAAGACCGGTATGAAGCGCGGGTCCCTGGCTCTCAAGTTACATCTGTTGCACCACGGGCCAATGTAGCTTCCGGTCCCATAATGGTCATGGTGGTGGACCTTTTTGTTATCGTCAGTGAAGACCGAGTTGCAAACAGGACAATTTAGAGCCATTTCGTGCTGATGCTTGTTTTTGGGAGACAGAGGCAGCATGGGCTTGGGGGCCAACAGCACCTTCCCTATCTTGATGGCTTCCTGTTGCATTCTCTCCAGGAAGTGTTTGGCCGGGTCGGGACCGCGATACACATAGGGCTCGGAGGCAATATGTTGGTCTCGCCACACCACAACATAGGAGTAACTCGAGGCCTCGTGGATTTGGAAAGGAATGGTAGAGGATGTTTCGGGGTTGGGCTCGCAGTTAGACAGAGGTTGAAGAAAGGCCTCGAAGTCTGCTACAATATAGGCAGGATGCTTCACCATAGCACTGTGCATGCGAAAGCACTCTACTGCACCAGGTTCGGGCAGGATAATTCGTGCAGGCTTCTTGGTACTACAGTAGAGCATGTGGCGAGCTAGCTTCTCAGCAGCAATGTTGGGTCCTCTGATGCGCCGGTAATTTTGCTGTTCTCGATTATGAAATGTAGCCAAGCACCTGCGACACACCTCGACGTGGGTTTTGTCTTTGCTCCGTTGGCTCGAAACAAGCCGAGAGAGGGAACGGATAAGGGTGTAATGGTGATGGGTTTCGTCCTTGATGAGCAGGAGGTTGATTTCTCGTACCTCGTTGTTGTTGCTCACGTTGCTCACCCGGATGGGGTGGACCTCATTTTCGTTCTCGGTGAGACCGTAAACATTGATGGCTAATTGCAGGCCCAACAAGTTACGAGCACTAACCTCAAACTTGCGAATATGCGAGACTTCTACAGGGTAGGCAATCCCGGCCATTGCATCCTTCAGTTCCGACTCATACTGCGTGTAGTGGTTAACACGGCGTGGATTGTTTTCCCTAGGTATAGGGTGCAATGCTGCCAGCACCGACCAGAGGAAGCATTTGGTGTCTTTGTTCTGAATATTGAGAACAGCTTTCCTTGCTTCAACCTCGGGTGGCAGGGCAATATAGCTAGACCCTGCCAGTGGCAGGAACTTGCTAAGTGTCAGACAAAGTTCGTGGGGGTCGCCACACAGCGAACCGCCCGAGCCTTTAGCCTGATGCTCCTCGTGCTTTGCCACAAACTCCTCGACAAACTTGTTGTAGATGCTGTCGAGGTCAGTGACATCTGCCTGATGCAGTGTTTTTGCTTTTGTGGCATGGAAGAATTTATATATTTCATCAGACGGTTTCTTATACTTGCAGCATAGCACAGCATAGAATTTAGTGGAGTATGTAGCCAATGCATCGTTGAGGATGGATATTATCTTAGCTCGCTCGCTCTCCAGAAAACTACGCACATCGCATGAGCTGTCTGATGTTATGTTAAAGTCTTCTAATAAATGCTCAAACGCAAATCGGTCTGCTTTCTTCGCCAGCTTGACGCGTTTGGCAGGTGGCGATGCATCGAGGGAGGTTACTTCTACCTTTCGCTTGGAAGGTTGCGGTAGAGATGTTCCAGTGCTCTTGCAAGTAACCTGGTGTCCCTTGAAGTAGTCAATAGAAAAAATTTTTCCACACTTAGAGCACAGTTTGGTCGCACATATTCGCTTTCCCGGCACACAAGTACGACAGTGCCTTTGAAAATGTTTACTTGACACAGCAATTTGGCACGTAGGGCAATTTTTTTCAGAACGCATAATGCAGAGATTTTTTTGGGGGTATGTTATTTAATACCTAATGCTGTGCAATGCAAAATATAATTGTTCACTTTTTTTTTAACTATTTTCTATGACCTTACCCGGGTTTTTTTTTCGTCAAATTATATGCTTCTAGTCTCCTATACAATACAATATACGTACAATATTGTCAACAGTATCATATTTGAGCAGGCCGCTTGTCACCTAAACACTACAGCTCACAGGTCGGCAAAATCTGACATGAAAGCAAATAATACGCTTATGCCTTATTTATATATAATTTTCACGGGCGTACAATATTGTCAACAGTATCATATTTGAGCAGGTCGCTTGTCACCTAAACACTACAGCTCACAGGTCGGCAAAATCTGACATGAAAGCAGATAATACGCTTATGCCTTATTTATATGTAATTTTCACGGGCGTACAATATTGTCAACAGTATCATATTTGAGCAGGTCGCTTGTCACCTAAACACTACAGCTCACAGGTTGGTAAAATCTGACATGAAAGCAGATAATACGCTTATGCCTTATTTATATATAATTTTCACGGGGCGTTCAATATTGTCAACAGTATCATATTTGAGCAGGTCGCTTGTCACCTAAACACTACAGCTCACAGGTTGGTAAAATCTGACATGAAAGCAGATAATACGCTTATGCCTTATTTATATATAATTTTCACGGGCGTACAATATTGTTAAGAGCGTCAGTTTCCGTAGAGCTCTCTTTTTCCATCTTCCCTCTATACAGTGAAGCTGTAGAAGACACAATTAGCTAACCTAGCATACAACATACTTTCCTAATTAATATGAATATTGTCACACATTCCTCTTATTTTATACTGTTGTAAATGGAAAAGATTATGTACGGTAAATGTTTTGTACATTATAGGGAAAAAATGCAAAATATCCCCTAACTTTAATTCGATCCACCTCTGAATCGAATTTTTTACATATTTTCACGCCGCCATATGTTGTTCTATTTTGCTTCTTTTACTTGCCTTGCTTAATTAACTCTCGCTAATTAGCATTTTGTACACGCAAACATTCACATGTGCTTTTTATTATTTTGTGTTCGGTAAGTACAAGTATATTCTTACATAAATTATTGTTTAATTTAATAAATTGTAAACTCGGAGCCTGCTATACTAACATTCCTTCTGTCTATTGAAAGCAAATGTTGCATACATGCGGAAATAACACAGAAAAAAAAGCGGATGGAAGCAATTTAAAATCAGTGGAGCAAGGTTAGTATTACGAGAGCGTAAAAACATGTGCTTTCATTCAACTTCGAAAAATAAGAATAAATGTGTGCATACAGAACACATATGCTTTCTTTTCACAGTTGTAAAATCATATAAATTGTACATGAAGTAAGTTGCGGGAAGGCTCTCTCTTTTATGTCTGTGTATATGTTGTACAATTAGGTACAAGTTGTTGTACAATTAGGTACAAATTGTTGTACAATTATTTCCCCCAGTTGCCCAGTTGGAGTTGGGGGCACAACACTGGTACTATTTGTAATCACAGTGCTTACTCATGTATTTTGTTTAATATTTTATTTCAAATTCACTGTCAGAAACTAGTGTTGGCAGTTCCTGGATGTAGGTTTACCTACTCTGTTGGTTGTCACTGTCAAGCTTCCAGTATTCGTACAGCATAAAAAAGCTATAACCCCCCTCTCAAAATATATACATTGTATACGCCAAGATGCTCAATAGTCTAGCAACACATCATGAAAAAACATGCCAAGAGAACCCAGTGGGTTTATAAGTCAGTGCTGCCAACTCCTATTTGAGCAGGTCGCTTGTCACCTAAACACTACAGCTCACAGGTTGGTAAAATCTGACATGAAAGCAGATAATACGCTTAACTCTTCCCTCTCTTTCTCTCCTCTCTCTTTTTTTTTGTAAAAAGCTGTAGGTAGGCTGTCGGTTGTTTAACTCTTCCCTCTCTCTCTCCTCTCTCTATTTTGTAAAAAGCCATGGCAAAAGTACCAGTAGGTTGGCAACCTTTGCTTTAGGTTAGGTTAGACAAAAAAAAAGCTGTAGGTGGGCTGTCGGTTGTTTAACTCTTCCATCTCTCTCTCCTCTCTCTTTTTTGTAAAAAGTTATGGCAAAAATACCAGTAGGTTAGCAACCTTGCTTTATGCACTGTAAGGCAAGCCTCAAGCAAGGTTGCCAGCTCCTTGCTTTAGGCTAGGTTAGACCTGGTTAGGTTAGGTTAGGTTAGGTTAGGTTAGGTTAGGTTAGAGTAGGTTAGGTTAGGTTAGGTTAGGTTAGGTTAGAGTAGGTTAGGTTAGGTTAGGTTAGGTTAGGTTAGGTTAGGTTAGGTTAGGTTAGAGTAGGTTAGGTTAGGTTAGCCAGTGAAAGATCATATAGTAGAATTTTTGTAGAGTGGGTTGGCAACACCGACGAGCATCAAATAATGATTTCAAGCCTCAAATAATAATTTCGAGCCTCAAAAAAAGGAACATCCAATAAAATTGCCAAATATAAAAAGGGGGCAATAAACCCCCCCCTCATAAAAAGCTACAGTAAAAACCCACAGTGTCGCCAACACTAGGCCCCCAACAGTATTGCCAGACATAAAAAATACATGGACCCCTCAGGTCCTTTTATGAAAATTTACAGTGAAAAAGCTTTCATTTTTCATGATGTCAAGAGCATCTTCCTCTAGCGCAGGTTGCTTGTTGCTGACTTACAGACTGATAAGAGCTTATGCAAGAGCACCCTGCTTGGCGAGCTGTAGAAGCCACAATTACCTAACCTATTTTTTTTAAATATATTTGTAAAATCCATCTAATGTCTGAATTAAAAAAAATATATTATATTTGTTAACTGTTTAAGAAAATTTTTTGCAAAATACCCCGACAACGTTTCAGCTACTAGGACCTCATTACCATGAGCCTAATCCTAGTAAGCCACATACACACCTGTTCTTCGTATCGCATATGCTAGTAAGTCAGATGACATACTGGGAGAATCACATTTCCCCCAATGATCCCACCACAACAAACGTCGCACATGCTAGAAGAAACAGGATCAGGATATTTTATGCTAAATTTACGGCTGCCTGTATGCAGTTATAGGCAAATCATTAAAAGAGCGCTCTAATATACAATGATTTCTCCTACCATGTACCCTAACATACAATTTAACATAACAAATAAAATTTCGATTCGTCTATATATACCCAACAAAACTCAAAAACTGTCATACGCGAGAGCTAATATTTTGCAACAACTATAATTACCCAACACTAGCAACAAGAACAAAAAAAAATATATCAATTATTTGTATAATATTAATTAGTAACTTTAGATAATATTAATTATTAGTTTTTAGTTGTAATTAATTTTAAAAAACAATTAATAACATGTTAGGTGATGATAACCAAGTGCAAAAAGCATTGCATTTTTTTTACACACAAACAAAACACCACATAGTTCACAAAACCTCTAACAGATGGCAGATAGTTACATGGTTCTAGTTAGGATGATTTTTGGGTTGTTGGATTGGGGTTGAAGAAGACTATTTGTTGTAGTGACCACAGTATTGTTTTTTTTTTTGTGTGTGTGTGTTTTCTGTTCTCTTACGAGAATTAATATAGGTTGTCATAGAACCCTCCAATTCATGACTTAGGAAAAATCTGTTTGGTGATTCATCACGTACACCTATATGTGAGAAAAAGTATGAATAGTGGTAGTGTTGCCAGATGTAAACAGAGGGCAATAGGTACCCCTCATAAAAGGCTACAGTAAAAACCCACAGTGTTGCCAACACTAGGTCCCCAACAGTATTGCCAGACATAAAGAGTACATGGACCCCTCAGGTCCTTTGATGAAAATTTACAGTGAAAAAACCCAGTAGGTTAACAACACTGTCAATCTACGGTAGTGTTGCCAGATGTAAACAGAGGGCAATAAACCCCCCCTCATAAAAGGCTACAGTAAAAACCCACAGTGTTGCCAACTCTGCCCCTCAAAATATACATCATAAAAGGCTACAACGAGCGCCACAACCTTGGTGATTTTTTCGGGTAAGGAGTTGACAACACTGCGCCATCAAGTGGAGATCATGCCTTACGAGAGAAATCCATTAAGGCGATCGAGCCCCACTTCCGGTTTGTGAACTCTCAAGCAAAATTGCCAGCTCCTTGCTTTAGGTTAGGTTAGACCAACAAAAACCTTGGTGATTTTTTCGAGTAAAGAGTTGGCAACACTGCGAGCCCCACCGAGCCCCAAATCTTGTTTCAGTACCCGGCCACTAGGTCTACTTGTAAAGTAAATGAAATTATAATAATATTGAAAGTTCCATTGAAGAAGTGGATGGCAATTTCAGGTCGTAAAGTATTAATATTACTTGGTATACAATGGCTTTATATGAAGTCACAGATGTAAAAATCAAATGGAATGAGGTCTGGGGATATCGGATGCCACCCGACAGTATTAGGATATTTCGTAAGGATGCAAAAAATACCAGGTTCTTAATAAGAAGCATTGAAGAAATAATGCAACCAGTACAAGTATCAGAGAGAATATATATGTCTTTCTTCCGTAGGTCAAAAGCATTTGTGGACGAGCTAGTGTGGGGAGGCGCGTGGATGTACAGGGCCTCCAACGACCCTACCTACTTGTACATAGCGGAAAGGATCTACGAAAGTTACGGGATGGGGGCCAGAGCCCCCATTTTCTCCTGGCAGTATAAGAACGCCGGTGCCCAGGTTAGTGTGTAGTCCAATCTTCAAAACGAGCAATTGTACACAATGTGTTATTTGTAACGACACTTACACTGAGATTATTATCATGCCTAGAAGGAACGGATTCTAAGGTGCAGCACATTTCCAATTATATAGCTAGCTGTTTTCACACAGATCGTTTGAGATATGTATTTCAGGACATGAATTCAAGTAAAATGAACACAGTTTGTTGCATATTTTTGCATCTTTCCGTAAGATTTGCACATTTTATCCCCTGTTTACCTCATTTTTGATACTTCCGCACCTTTTCCCCTCCACTTCTTTCATGTTTTGTTAAAAAAATTGGACAGAAAAGTAAATAAATCCACTGTTCTTGAGCAGCTATATAAATTCCTATAGTCTCATTTTGTAGAGCAGAAGGAGAGCTATAATGTGGTGTAATATAATCATTGCAGCCATAATATTTCCCAAAATAATGCAGCAAAACCCGCGAGAGAAAACAAAAAATTAACCAAACCTATTCGACAGATCCACAGATCTATGAGGTCACGTACATTATATACAGAAGGCCCAGAAAAAAATAACATTGAATAAAGGCATTGCATCAACACCTTTTTTGGCATCCTTTTGAATACATTTTCAGAACCGTTTTTACCTCTCCCGACCATAATTTTTGCACATTAAAATCCTTTCACTACTCATGACATCTCATGCTGTTATGCATTGCAGATTGGCAGCGAGTCATGACTCCTGAAGCGTCCAATCAACATATGATTTGCTAACGTCATCTCAACTCTCTTGCTCACGCTATAGGCGTGCTGACTATACTGCACCAATCAAACTGGAGATTTCCAAAATTACCCTTTTCAAATAACTATAACTAGTTACTTTTTGAAATGAATAACTTTTACTGTAACTCGGTAATTTTTTTTATGTAATGAATAACTGAATGAAAAGTTACATTAATTTATTTTCGTACATTCCAATAGTAATAAATGAAGTAGATATTAGTAATAAATATAGTTTGGTTAAAAATAGAAATATTAATCTTCTCAATCATGTAACTATATTTGTTAGATATAACTGCTTCTGGTGTCGCAAATGTTTGAAGTACAAGATATATTTTGAATTTTCGTCCCTCATTATTTACAAATTTAAACATGTGATACTTATTTTAATGTAATGAAAAATTAAGGTTTATTTTTAGATGGTAATTAGTATAAAAAATAACAGCCTGTCTGCAGTTCATGCATGCAACATGTTTTTCAATTTATATCTTATACCTACAGAATAAAATAACTGTAAAGGTAACACTATGTATCTATATATCTATCTGTAATAGATAGAAGTATTTACAAACTAAGTCTAAGAAATGTATGAAACTTATCCTCCAAGTAACTCAAAATCAATTTGTCACCTACTGTATCAAATATTTTTTTTAAATATCCCAAATTCCTAGGACGTTTTACATACGTACGTACAATCAATAGAAAATCACAAACATGAGACACGAATTTTCGATATTTTGTTTAGGATTATATAAGATTTAAAATTAATAAACAAAATTACAAATATACCAGAATTGTTTTCGTATTTTGATTGACTGTTACTTTTAATAAAAGTTAATAGACAGAAATACAAATTAAAGAAGATAAGTATATTAGAACTAATAGTGTTTAGTTACTGACACACTAAAATTTGTTACTTTTCCTTTTCGAAATTGTTTGTTAACTTTGATTCACAATATCAATCAAAATACTCTAATTTTACTTGAATCTACTATTGTGTCATAATCATGGGCGTATATATAGAGTTCACGTAAGGAAGGGGAGGGGGGTTCAACTTTTTATATGATTAGGGTTGTTTTATTTCATAAATGAAAATCCAGGACACTGCTGACCGGAAGCTTGTTGCGGAAAGGGGGTTGGTGGTGCTGGACCCAACAAAGTTGTGCGTATATAGTCACGAAGTCACGCTACTTAGTATTGAAACTTTTCTGTTCATCTTGTGTCAAACAACTTGAGAATGTTAAGATGTTTACCTGGTCTGTTTTTTTTTTTAAAAAAAAAAAACAGATTTCTTTAAGATGACTCGAGGGAAAGAAATGATAACTGATTTGACAGTCTCAATGTAGTTTCGTATCGCAGAAATTCTGAAACTTCCAGGAAATTGCAGACATTTGGTCTGCAGTCCTATCTGGTGTGTGGAATTGCGTAATTTCCTTCTCATCCATATCTCGTCCTATACATCTCGAATTTAGGATTATAAAATAAAATAAATTAAGTCCGAAGAATTTTTATAAACAAGCGGTTAGAACAGGTAATTTAGTAAATTTACTGAACCAAAAGGAGGGGTTGAACCCGTTGAACCCCCCTTAAATACACCCATGGTCAGGATCCTGGTGAAAAGTTTAGATAAAGTCAAAGGAACATAAAAAGGACTATGATACTTCTTCATTATCAGTCTCCTGTTATATACACATCATACTTCGCTCTAACGTTGTAAGGCATTCTTCATTTTATATTCGCAGGTTCTTTTGGCAGAATTGACCGGCAATGACCAGTACAAGACCTCCATTACGAAATATTGTGACTATATGATAAATACTGCTACCAAGACACCGAAGCAGCTGCTATATGATAACCCAGACGCTCCTCTAAGATACGCTGCAAATACTGCATTTATATGCCTACAGGTAAGATAGAAGAGGGTTATTTCAGGAAAAGTGACACCTAAGTTAAAAAGAACACTCAAGGTAACTTAATATATAAGGTAGCGCCATCCGAAAATTGCCGCTCATGCACAACGCGTGACATCATATGGGAGGCTCGGGGCCCTTTCGGTTATCCTCCGTGCCCCTTCGGTTATGTTCGTTCGGGGCTTGGCCGAAGCAAACGGCCGCTATCATTTCTATGCGAGTTTCAGAGAGGGAAAGTGTTTCATTACTTTGAGGGGGAAATATTAATTATCATACTTCGCGATGGTATTGAGGTATTCCTTTAATGATTAGTAACATAATTAAAACATGCTACTTTTAAAAGTAGGAAAATTGAACATGCAAACGTAAAATTGATGTTTCTGAAACCTGATCGATATATTACAAAGAAGGTTGTCCGTGTTCTCATTAGCATTTCAGATTTCATCATTTCATAATAAATCGTATTATGATTTTAATAAAAAAAAGTTGCATGGTAAAGAAGAATTGCATAGTGAAAGAGTTACAAAGAAATAATTGATTGACAGATTTGGCTTATTTTTGCTTTTCTGTCTTGTTTTTAAATATGAAAGGAAAACCCATAAGCGGTAGTCCCCCCCCCCCCGTCGTTCTCTTTCTTTGTTTCCACAAGCCGGCCTCCTTGGCGTAGTGGTTAGCACATCGCGCTTCAACGCCAGGGGTTCGGGTTCGAATCCTGTCCCGGGAATGGTGGTTTATGAGTGTTCATTCATCAATTTCATCACTCATCCCTATCTTCGCAAATTAGCTAAAAGTGGTACAAGAAGCGAAGAAAAATAAAGCAAATCAATCAATCAATCTTTGTTTCCACATATATCACATTTACTAAATTCTCAATTTTCTCATTAAGGACAAATCAATGTCTTACCCGATTGGATTCGAACCCGGGACCCCTGGCGTCGTAGTGCGCTGTTCTTTCAACTCCCCACGGAGATCGACAGAGGCCCCAGAGGTACTACGGACCTCACAGAACGTCACAGGAGTACTATCGGATTATAAATTATGGAAATTAGAATTTGGATAATAAATAAATAAAATATATAATATATAATCTATAAATAAAAAACACCCGTTCTTTATTTATAGAATTTCAAAGAGAGCGATAGTTTGCCAAACTAAAAAAATCCTATTTTGTTCTCACGACGATAAAAATAGAAGGCGTAATCGAAAAAAAATTGGTAACTATAGATTGACACAGAATTGAATAAGCTGAATATTGATGTAACTCTTTTTTATGTGGTTCTACTGGTTAACTTTTAATTGGAGACCAAACTTGAATATCCGTATTTTTTAATCCGATAGTAGTCCGGTATAATCTACTTACAACATTTAACACAACGCACTACAAAAGCCAAATATTAAGTTTTCTGACTGAATCGTTCCTTCTTATTCATTCAGAACGTTGCAATCATTTCCAAGAACATTTCAAATCTTACATAACATCAGAAAGTATTAAAATAATACTGATATACTTAAAATCCAATCTTACCGTTCTCCATAATGTAACTTTATTTTTGAATTTTTTCAAGTGAAAGAAGCAATATAAATGTAGATAAAATTTTACTCTGCAGTTGAAACTTACTCTAAATTCGAAAGAGTCCCCAACCTTCTTCATATATTTATTTACTGTACAATAATTTACGGATCAAAGTTCTACATGCAAAATTCTTTTGGAAAGTTTTATGTGGAGGAAGAATGACGAAATAGTGTGTAAGATAGCAGTTTCAGACTTTGAAAACGCAATTCCAGTTTGTAATTCGCAGATATTTTAAATTTCTCTGGTTCAAATTTTGCTGCAAGTTATCGTTGTCATAGTTCTAGTTTTTAGTATTAAGAATTTTACATACACATGCGTGCAGAAGACGAGCCAAAGTGTACAAGTACTAATTTAACTAACTTAATACTTGATGAGTGCTAGGACCATCAAATTTAAATGTCTTAACCTACTAATTCAAGCCTATAGAAATAGATTTATGATCACACGGTAAATGAAACGCTTTGAGAATATCCATGAAAATATCTTAGTTCTTAGTTTAATTAAACAATAAAAGAGGAAAGTTACATGAACTCACAATGATTGACCGTGCAAGTGTACGAATTATTATTCGTTAAAGAACTTTGTCCGCAGATTTTCCATTTCCATTTCCATGTGTGTCTAAGTTGTATAACCGGAAAATATAATCCAAGGCTGATATGCGACACACATTTGTACATTAACGAAGAAACTTGCATTACATTAATCATAGATCGTGCTCTTTTTGACAGAAATGTACTACAAAGTAATAATGTAACATCCATTAGTTTATATTGAGTACAAGGGTACAAAACTATCCACAATGTATTTGTGAAATACCAAAATTGAAGGAAGTTCCAAAAATTTCAATGATGGGTGTAATATTCAGTCATGCAATATTCACCATCGTGCATACAATGCTATGTAACTCGAATTGAAGATGTAAGTGAATTTCATTTCCAATAGGGTGAAAGTCAATACGCGATCTTCGAAATTCACATTTCCGACCCCGTTTGGCTAGAATGTACAATATAAAGAAAGTCTCTAATTCACTTCATACTTCTTACACTTACTTCTTATGCACTCCTAGAGACGTATCTCGAGTTACGAGACGGTGGTCGCGTGTTAAAATTGTATATTTATTTGTAGAAGTTGTAAAATAACATTGTTAATTACCGCGATAATTATCCATAAAGAAACACGGGCACCATCTTCCATGTCAGAACAAATGACGTTCGAAATTCCTTGCGCCGTCTACAGCGTTGCCACACTGTTCAGAGCATTGCTCGTTGAAAGTGATAATTTAGGCGGGAGAGAAAATTATTAACGTGACATAGCCCCACGAACCATCACGGGGACGAGGTATGCCTACTAGGTTAGGTTAGGCCTGTTAGGTTAGGTTCCATTAGCACTCCTTTCATTCAATTTAGCATATACGGACAACTACAGGTAAGTTTGGCAACAGTGCTTTAACGTTGATTTCAGGAAAGAAGCACCATCTTCAATGTCAGAACAAATGACGTTCGAAATTCCTTGCGCCGTCTACAGCGTTGCCACACTGTTCAGAGCATTGGTCGTTGAAGTGATAATTTAGGCGGGAGAGAAAATTATTAACGTGGAAAGTCGTTGCCAAGTTACAAGTTTGTTAACGTGGTATTTGCTTATGTCAGTGGAGTGTGGAGAAATAAGGTTCTTGTAGAATGGCGGGAGAGAGAAGTGACAATATTGTTAATGTCGTACAATTATTTGAGTGGAGTATGGAGGAAGAGGGTCGCGGTCTGATAAACAAGTTAATGGATTTCGGTGTCTTGCCAAAAGAAGGCACTTACATGTGTCCTCGCGGGCACGCATTGACATTGTATAAAAACTGTACCTCCCTCGATAAGTTCTCATGGAAGTGTGGAAAAAGTGTTCAGTGCCTTAAGAAAAAATCAAAGCCATGTGGTTACTCTGTGTCTCTACGGAAAGGAACTTTTTTTGCAAGATCAAAGTTGTCGATCTTACAGGTATGTATTTTCGTAAGACTTTGGGTCAGCAATTGTTGTTTAAATGTCATATGCGATGAGGCTCGCATTTCTTACAAGACAGGAGTTGACTGGGGTTCCTTCTGTCGGGAAGTTTTAGAACATTCCTTCTACAACAACCGTCAGAAGATAGGAGGTGTTGGTAAAATCGTAGAGATCGATGAATCCAAATTTGGAAAGCGGAAGTACCACCGGGGGCATCGTGTGGAGGGACAGTGGGTTTTCGGGGGTATCGAGAGAGGAAGCGGACGTTGTTTCCTAGTACCTGTCGAAAAAAGAGATGCCGATACGTTGATAGGTTTGATTAAAGAATGGATTTTGCCAGGTACTACTATCATATCCGACTTTTGGAAGGCATATGATAAACTTCAGGATGAAGGATACCAACACCTTAAAGTCAATCACAGTATCAACTTTGTGGATGAGGAAACAGGGGCACATACAAACAGTATAGAATCGACGTGGAAGCAAGCGAAAATCACATTAAATGCTACTGGAACAAAGAAAATTTTTTACTCCGGTTACCTCGCCAAATACATGTTTATCAAAATGTGCATTCAGTTACAATGTGACCGCACATTAGAATTTTTCAAGCTTGCCGGAATGTTATACAATCCGACAAACGGCAACCTGCAAGATGAAGATGACGTTGTTGACCCTGAGAACCCCGAGGTAGAGGAACATGTGGAATGCGGGCTTTAAGAACCCCGAGGTAGAGGGACATGTGAATGCGGGCTTTTATTACAGGTAAGTTTGGCAACAGTGCTTTAACGTTGATTTCAGGAAAGTATGGCGTCTCCTGTATTGATGAAACGTTGTTGGGCAGTTACGTGCTGCAAAACTATAAATTTGTTATTGAAAGTGTTCATTAGTCCACAAATCATTCACGGATAACCATTTCAGGTAATGTTACGTTAGCTTTAGTTATGTTAGGCAAGCATAGTTATAATATTTCGTTTGTAAAAATACGCAAATACTCCACCGTTGATTTTAGGAAAAATGGCGTGTTTTTTGAAACATTGTTCGTCATTTACGTGCTACAAAACCACGAATTCCGTATTCAAAGTGATTATTTGCCCAAAAACCATTCACGGAAGGTTAGGTTAGGTTAAGTTAGGTTAGGTAAGCATAGTTATAACATTTCGTTTGTAAAACTTATAAAATTTCGTTCGTAAAACTACAGATATAAACCTGGATAAAAATTCGAAAAAAAATTATTTTTTTTTTCAAATTTCCGACTTCGCCGCCGATTTTCAATAACACATTCGTGATTAGGAGGCCTAAGTTAGTTAGTAAACCAAAAATTAAAAAAATTGGAGACTTTCTCTATATTGTAAATTCGCTCCGTAATTATAAATCCGACTTACATAAAATGTACATAACAAATCAGATAGGCTCACTACGTACTTCGCACTAGTTGAACACATTTACAAGATTTTCTTGTAGTACTGTCGGTTAGGTTACGTTGTAGATTTTGAACTTCTTTATTTAGTTAAAGCAAAGTTGAAAGAGGTTGTTTGTAATCTTTAATTTATTTGCTTCATTATGCAGACGTGCGTTTCTCCTTTGTAAACGATCGAATATGTTTTCCAACAACGAAACGTTGCTTGCAGTTTGTGTATATACCTTCGTCTATATATTTTTATCTCTTTGGCAGATTATTTTTAGCCTGTTTAGGGCACGTCTCCTTATTGCATGTCTTTCGTAGCGTACATCTCTGCAAACCTTATCAACACGTCCTACAAGCGAATCAAATTGTGAAGATAAGTGTTTAGGAGAGCTACACCATTTCCTCGATTATTTGGTACTAAAGTAACTGGGTGTAATTTTAGCGATGGCACTGCAGTTGGCTTCAGCACGTTCTTTGGTGGAAAATGCAGAAGTTCTGCTTTCAGATCTCGCACATAGTCTTCTTCACAATAATTGACACTGCACCCTTGCCTTTTTTACATTTCGTCTACAAGCCTGAATCCACTGTTAACTTACGCAATTATCGACTGGAAATCTATGATATTTTATGTCAGTTCCTTTAGTTTTCTGGTTATAGTTTTCATAGCTTGCTACAGCACAATTAGACATGATTGCAGTCTGCAAAAAAAAAAAAAAAGGTAAAGTGTTCCCCTGTGCATAGCACCACGCCATGAAGGCGTATAGGGGGTGGGGGGTAACGCCCCACACTTTCTTGATCCGGTCGTGAGTGGGGGTGATGTGACGCCCCTGACCGCCTTTACCCCCCAGGGTTTCCCCCAGGTACCCATGTTATTCCACGCTGGGTGGGCGCCGGGGCCGCTTCCACCGTTAGAAAAGTTTCCGGATTTGAACCGACCGGGGATCGAACCCGGGACCTTGAGCATGGTAGTCAGACGCGTTACCGACTGAGCCACCGCGGCCAGTCTGCAAGTACAAAAATACAATAAAAATAAATGGACAACCTGCTTGTTCCGATTTTTGCGACGTGTTAGTAGCTAAATGTGCCCCGCACCAAACCCAATTCTTCCCAGATGACGTAATGCATCCACGGACGACTGCGCATACGTACTGCACATAGCAACGAGCACCCCCTGAAGAACACTATATTTAGTAATTTATCTATACTTCTCAAGTGTTGTGAATCTTCAGTATCAGTTAGCAAACATAGTGCATCACATCACATGAAGACTCGTAGCATTCACGTGACACCTCTCAGGGTATTGGGTAGTAATATCTCTGTTTGTTCGTTGGTCAAATAAAAATCAAAGTCAAGTTTTCACTAAGAGAAAAGCAGTATATCGTATTTTACTTCTTAGCACTTACTTATGTGCATAAAATCCATTTCACTCAAAGAAATAACAGCTTCTTACAATTCAACTTGACCAAGCCTTAAAACTCAAAGCCCGAAGTAAAAGTCAAGACAAAACACAATCGTAATTCCCATGGAACAGCTCATACAAGATATGTACATAAAGGTCAGTCACAATCCTGACATTCTCAGTGATAGGTCTAAGTATTAAATACCACAAGAACCACAAAATAAATAACAGAGATTAAGATTAATAACAATAAATATTTGTACAACAAGAAAGGTAATTATAAACAATAAATATTTGTACAAGAGGAAAGCACGTGTCAAAATTAAAATAATAGTACATTTTCTTTTAAGTGCTGAGTACGGTATAAAATCTAATGCAGCGCCACGTCAAATAAAAGGTACAAAATTACACAGACAAATATTTAATAGGCTCATAAATGCGACATATTCATTACGTTTCAAATGGTACTCTTCAACAAGAACTGCTCTTACACCTCAAACACTGTACAAAGACGTTCAACTAATGTGTTTCTCTGGTTTTCATTTCGCTATTTTATAGATAGCCTATTAAGAAATATTCAATATCTATTTGCCAACGTAATACCTTATGTACAATATCATTTTATTTTAGACTTTCTTCTTTCTTGTAACGTGGTTAGATCTAAACGTGCGAGCCATTCATAGTAATCTAAGGAAGATTTTCTGTACAGATTCAATATATCAACATGGCTACTTAATACCAGAACTCACTATAACGTATCATGAAATTTGGCGTGGAATATTCCTATCATAATAACAACAATAATATCTTCAGTCTGCGTTGTCCTCACACCTAACCTTTGTCAGGATCTCATTACATATATTAAATACGAATGGAGTATAAATTCAATTATAAACACACAACATGAATCTGAACAGGTTGGTAAGCTGTTTAACTGACTGTATGTGTTTGTGGCACAGCCATTACTCTACACAGAGTCAACCGTCTGTTTGGTGTTAGCTACTCAAGGTTACGGGTACAGTCCATTTCATTGAGGGGTGTGATGATTCTATGATAGACATAGACTTCCTTCAAGTAACTTTACACAGGGAACCATACAAAAATTAAGTTATTAAGGAATTCATGGGTTTCCTAGCGAGATATTTACCCTGTATCTTAAGATTTTATTTTGCGCATTACTACATAAGGTGCTACTCTCCACAGGCAGCCAAATTGCAAATGAATGGTTCGGAAGTATATCGAGACTTTTCAAGGAGGCAAATTGGCTATATTTTAGGAGACGGAGGTAGAAGTTACGTCATTGGTTTTGGGGACAATCCACCTGTAAGACCTTACCACGAAGCCAGGTGAGTGCAAGTTGGAAACATGAATTTAAAATTTTATTACATTACCGAAAAAAATCACATAGTCATATGCTCATGTTTTCTCTACATGTTTTTTATTGTTAAATATTTATTTAAATACTTATGCACTTGAATTGTGTCAAGAAAAGTAGGGTAATTTATTTATGTCATTGGCTTTGTGAGCAATATATCTCCTGTTAAATGAATAGAAAGAAACCAAGAAGGAACGCATTATCAAAACTACGTCATGTTTTACATTTAAAAGTAACGTCCATTAATATTTTTGTATATTTGTATAAAGTTGGTATCTGTGAGAAATTTGGGGCTGGAAGGTTGAATCAAGTTTGACTTTATATATTATTTTTGTCCAATATAGGTCGAACTACATGGACAAAAGTGTTGTATAAAGAAGAGAAGTGAGGCACACTAAGTGAGGAGAGCGTGAACCTCTCCACAAACACACATACACAACAATACAAAACATGGTATGTGTATGTGTGCGTGTATATTTGTATGTGTATTAGTACCCGAAGTGGAAATCGTTAGGTCGGGAGATTTTGGGACTAGCTGGGGCATGCTCCTTTGTTTTAACATAGGGCCAATAGGACAGTGCGGGATAGTTTGCATAAATTTTCCTACTTGGGAACAGGATTGCTAAAGGTCCAGGAATTGTAAGTTCAATTCCGGTCCGGGAGAGAAAATCAACAAGCGTAAATCTTTAAAGAATTTCAATTCTGTTCCGTAACCATTTTCCGATCAATTTTAATACTGTCCAAGTTCCGTATTGAAATGAAACAACATGCAACTTGGACCGAATTTAAATTGTGCGAGAAAAAAAGATTCCGGTTCTGTTGCGGAACCCAATAGAACCCATTAGAATTTATGGGTTCCTGGACCTTAAACATTCCTGTATGGGGATACCATCCCTCCACATCCCCCTCCACTTCGAATACTGGTTGGTTTAGCGTAACGCTTCACAAAAATGGCACTGGAATATCCTCCTAACATGCGCGTGCACTCCGGTACAGCAATGCCAGCAGTGGTGGCAAACAGCATAAGTGTTATAAATTAATTCTTTAACTTTTTTGGTTTCTCATTATTTCTTCCGGGTTGCCTCAACAGAATATCAACCTGCAAGCGTCCAAGGTTCGTCCTTTTCCGATCAACACCCTCTCGCGGCCTGTTTACAAAACATCTGCGTAGTATCACCCCCCTGGCAATGCCATCAGAAACCCGAAAAATACCCCGGCGACCTTGAAGGATCCAATGTGAGGGAACGTTGTGTGGAGACAAAGCTTGTTTTCCAAACTGTACGGGCTGGAAGAAAGCAGAGACTGCCATCGGTCAGCCTGCTGATGTCCTCAGTGTTGCGAACTGCACGATTAAGTGTCCAAGTGTACTGTATACTGTCAGCGAATTAGCATATCCACCAAGCTAGTTAAAATGTATATTCATAAATAAACTATAAAGTTTCAAAACACAGGATAAACACCAAAATATGATTGCTGACATATTCTATATGAAGATAAACGTTTCCGAGCGTTCTGGCTATTAAGACAGCTAACATATCCATGGATATATCCGCCAAATAGAGTTTGTATAACTCGCTGGCTGTGGTCACACTTATTTAAGCGCTTTGCGAGGTGAAAAGTTATGGCTTTTCAGGCGAGTGAATTTCTATTTGTTTGCTTTTAAAACTTTAGTGTTGACATTGTTTACTATTTATTACGGAAGGAACTACGTGGTGCCAAAGTGGATTCGTGAATATTGCAATGTGTGAAAATCTTGAAAATTGTTTCAATCATCCGCAATCGTCCGTTGTATTAAATACGTTTGACAACGGACCAACTGAAATTCGAAAAAATGAACAACTGCACCAGGACATTCATCTTTTCCTTAGACGATATGGAAACAGTATGAGGTAGAGTGCTAATTTTTTCATTATAACGTACCATGTAGAAGCAATGAATTCTTGGTTTTCTTAATTTTTCGGGATCTGCTTCCCCAACGGAAAATGTCAGCGCACGCCACTGCCTCCTAAGCATATTTGTTTCAAATACCACAGTACCTGGTAATCCATATACAAAATGTTGTCAAAATTCCTTTTAACAATATCGATTGTTCTCTGATTTATCGTTTCAGCTCCTGTCCAAGTCCACCAGAGGAATGCAACAGATTAAACGAGTTCTCGGCGGACGCGAACCCTCACGTTCTGCAAGGAGCAGTGGTCGCTGGACCAGACATCAACGACAATTATCGTGACGTCAGAACAGAAACGAAACAGAGCAAAGTATCCATCGACTACAATGCAGGATTCCAGTCCGCAGTTGCGGCACTTCAGAACCTCAAAATGAAAGGTTTATTGATGGGTTAGTGTGTCTCTTAACTTATATTATTTACAGGAAAGGGATTGCTTTTAATGCACTGGCTGTGCTTCTGCTTTAACTATGTATGTAAAAAATCTCCAATTGTTGTAAAATCCAATAAAGTTTGAAAACAATAGCAGATTGAAACTTGATCCTTACCTGTACAATCAGTAACATAAATATTTCTGTATTTTTTAGATGAATATTCCTTGACAGAAGTCACTTTACGAGATAGTTAGTTGATCGCGTTTGTCTCCATATATTTCATCTATGACACACTCCCCCCAAAAGCTAGAATATTCCAACCACCCTCTATATGCCGAATCATGTACTCAAATTATTTTGTGCAGACAAAATTTGTGGAACAATATAAACATTTACATGTATATAGTATATTACTTTGACTTTGTTCGAAATGACATTTTATATAAATTATAATAACTTCTGACGTTACAAAGTCATACCAGCAAACGTATTGATAATTTCCTAATTTTGCACCACTTTTAATTAAGGTAGACATCAACCACTCATCAGAAATACATGAACGTACATTGTGCGTTCTGCAGAGCAACTTGTCACAGGTATGAATAACTTTATAGAATACCTGAAAATTTGGAAAGATCAACAACACGGTGTGGTTTAAAAGGAAGCCATTCTTAACCCATTTCTGCTGATCCATAACTTCAGAACCCGTTATGTCGTCTGAACTTTCACGCTCTTTTAAGCAGTTGTTCAAAGAGATTACCCAAACATCTTTTACTACTGGCCGAGATGCCAACAATCGAAAGGCACATGCCATTCGAAATCTTTCATTGCAGTTGAAATTAAAAGACTTAATGAAAGAAAGAGTGTGCAAATGCTAACATAAAAAGTACGAAACTGCACAGGCTCACTGCCATGGTTAGTGCACTGAACCTTATTCTCTAACAGTGTCTGCTTGACTATCGTACGAACAGCACGTCTCCCCTTCCAAACCGATTCTAAAAGCATAAGAGGTGGTATCTCATTCGACCCCATTGCCGTGATCATTCACACGTAGGTAGAAAAACTGTGCATAATAACCATAATTAAAAATCAATAACAAGTCAATTAAACGAAACGGTCCCCACATTTTTGGGTGAAGATATAAAGAATTGGTAGCTAAACTGTAAAATGTTGTCCCCCCAAAAATTCCCATGACGCAGGCACGTTATGAACCCCACTTGTTGGCACCCTTGGTAAGAAGTGACGTAAAACACTACAAAAATGTACGTACAAATACAAATAAAGAAGGCTCACGGCTCACCATGACTATAGGTGGGTGATCACTGCTTGACGTTGAATTTACGGGAAAGCAACGAACAATGTTTTGTTTGTATTTCGAAAATAAGTCAACAACAATATAATCAAGGGCGCTCGCAGAGGGAGGCCAGAAGGGAGGGCACTTGCCCCCATGAGATTTCTGGAAAGACTTCATATAATTCAAATTTTGAAATTGTAGCGTGAAAACATGGACGTGGAGTGCCGTGAAAGACAGCAGATTAAGTGCCTAGCAAATTATCCTAGTGCTGGGGATGCTTTATGAGAATTCTCTTAACCGGGGAAAAGCATCACCCCACCTTTCCCTCACTGCTCCCCCCCTGAGAAAAAATTCTAAGGGCGTCCTTGCATATATATAATGCGTTTAGAACAACGGTTCTCAAACTTTTCAAACCGCGAAGCCCATTTAGTTATTTATTTAAGTATTAGATTATACTGCTGAAAAAACATCATACAGGCCTAATACAGCAGTTTATTAAATCGATAAATGACATATAGACGATAAAGAAATTGAATATGTATAGCTACTACATGATGAAACATACTAAGAAGAAATAAATAAAATAATTACAATTTATTTCACCCAAGGACGAGGCAGCGGTCCTAACATAGGCGTAGCTAGAATTTCATATTTGGGTGTGCACAAAGAAAAAAAATGCGGTCTTGTACCTTTTAATAGCATATTTTGCAACACAATCACTTGGCTCTTTAACTGCACTGATGTTTGTAAAGGAATATAAATTCACTAAATGACTGTTAAAAATTTCTGAATATATGTAGTAGAAAAAATCAAATTGCATAGAAATTACACACACACAAAATGTTCATAAATGTTACAAACAAATACATCAAAATACACGTCATCTATAACAAGAGACGTCTGTCAAAAGGTACAATGTTCTTAAACTCATCAATAACTTCATTTACATCAATAGACTAAGCTTTTTGCTGTTCCACAAATAGCAAGAGCAGGGCTTCCAATCTACCCTGCTTCTGAGTTGCTCTTAATTTAGTTTTCACTTGGGAAAGCTTGGAGAAAGCTCTCTCTGACACGTGCAGCTTGTGACAGGTATAGAAGAAAGGCGCTGCAGTACAGAGTAGAATGCAGTAAATATCTTCCTTCTTCAATGACATCAAAAAATCGAAAATCTATAGACACTCGTTTCAATGACATTTTCAACTTCTTATAAACTGCAGCTTATTTTCTCTCTAATTGAAATATCTGTCTTTAATTCTCTTTGATAAAACAGCCCATTAGGGTGTGCCTAGGCACACCCGGCACATCCCGTAGCTACGCCTATGGGTCCTAATGAAACATTTCCTCAGATTGAAGTTATCACGTTGCTGCAACAATTAACATAAATTACTGTGATTGAAATTAAATATATGTGAGTAACGTATAAGTTTATGTAACATCCATTTTCAAAAGGGACGCCCATGCTATTGTACAACTTTTATCCAGTAACGGTGCTGGTCAACTCTCTCTCTTTCTCTCCCGTTTTACATGCTGTATATCCGACGCTTATTTGTTTCGTCCCGCCACCAATATTCGGGTGCCTTGTGACACGAAAATGCCCGATGTCAGTCGAAGATAATTCAACTGATCGCTGATTCGTTGTTTCCCAGCCGCCAGTTGGAAATGCGAATAGTATACTCGCTGGGGTTTGCAAGTATGAATGTTTGATGAGGGATTTTTCACGGTAAAGCCTCTCTGGTAAAGCTTCGCGGGACTCTTGAGAATCCCCAGGGCTCTTCGAACCAGACTGAGAATCGCTGCGCTGACTTAAAATACTTATAACTAGACCTCTGATTTTTAGGTTCTAAAAAGTGTGCTTTTAGGTTTCTAAAATAGGCTCTTAAAATCCTAAAATAGGTTTGAAAACCCCTAGAATAGGTTCTAAAATTCCTAAAATAGGTCCTAAAAATCTTGTTAGGCTCGAAAAATCCTGAAGTAGGTTCAAAATAACTTAAAATTCCTGAAAAATGCTGATTAGGTATAGTCACCGGCAATGAAAATGGGACACCTATATCCTGAAATACACACTATCTTCATATCGTTATGTGTGTTGCCTAACCCTACGGCGATGGCAGAACTTACCATTGGAAATTTTCTATTACAATCCACTCTTCGCCGTATAGTTAGGCAACAACATTTTTTCATTTTATCCACAGTCAAGCTCCGCAATTTTGTCTGTGAGGATAATCTTATATGCTGAAAATAATATTTCAACAAAAACAGTCAGTGGTGCAAACTTGAATACCGAAATGTTAGTTTGCAATGCGTGATTGCCAGAAAGCACCGAAATGAAGCGAAAGTAAGGAAGACCACACATATCAGATCACTTTGGATTGTACAGGTAACAGTGGCACCAGACATTTTGCTTTGTTTAGAGCTTTGAAAAATCACCATGGGCTTAGAGGAAGGGAAATCGACAGAGAGTATGTTTCAAACACGTTCGTCATGGAATTCTTTCGTCACCAAACAAGGCAAATGCCTCTGTGTGACATAAAAATCCTGTAAAACCTTTAAAAATACATAAAACCTAAGAAAGGTACGATTTAGACGCATAAAGCTAAAATAGGTTCTAACAAGCAAAATAGTTTTTTTTAGACAATATAGAACTTCATCAATTGTTGCGTTTTTTAGAGAAATGTTGACTGAGCAGAGTATCGCGAATACAAATTGAACGAGCCCAGGATCCCTAAAGAATTGTGGCAAAAACCTTTACTTAGAAGAGTTGTAATTTACAAGTTGCAAGTTATTACCACTAATTAAACACGTATTATATTGTTCTCCGATATTGTAAAACGAAATTATCGAGTTTAAGAACATAAAAAAAGTTACGAATTTTGCATTTTTTACGTGAGTTTTCTTGACAAACAAGATTATTACTTTGGTGCTGCCATCTATGAGCAAAATGTACGTAAACTCTTGTATCATTGCTCTCGCAATGAAAGTGTTAAGGACTACAAACCAGTGCTGCCAAATTCATAAGACATTGTGTGGGGGAAGGGGAACCATATTGACATAATTACATAAACACACCTGCAGGTACAACAAAATAAATGGTTAATAAATAAAGTTTTCTCTGGAAAAATCAACTACGCTAATTTCCTTACTTTGCACCGCTCGCCCCTTCCAATTTTCTAATCAAGCTTTGGTATGTGTAACTTCACTGACGTTATCTGCTGTACAAATTGCTGAGTGTGTTTCGTACATGTTATATTTCTCTATGTCTACTTGGAAAATAAATTCTAGGAAAGGTATTCTACCACCTTGTGGTGCATTTATGGGGGGGAGGGTTTGGGAGTAGAAGTGCCATAGCCTCCAATCCCCTTCCCTCTGTGGCCCGTTTTTCAAAGAGAAAATCATGGCAAAATGGAAATACAGGGTGACACAAAAGTCTTTGTTACATAATGACCACCACGGTCACCAGACGTAACACTCCTGGACTTTTACATGTGGCGACACGTAAGGTCCATCGTGTACGCTAAGGCAATTAAGAGCCTGGGCCACGCCAGAGAAAGGACTTCCGGCGCCATTTCCCAAATCACCCCCACAACACTAGCAGACGTCTTAGGAAGTTGGGAGCGTCTAAGTGAAGATGGATTCAAGCAGATTGTGCACAGAGTGAACATGTACTGTAACTGTTACATATCAGTCGTGTGTAAGTTTGAATGCACGTATTTGTTTTCCTATGTAACAGGACTATTGAGTCACCCTGTAGAACTAACATCAGGTATTTACAATCTTGGGATTTTCAACATCATCTGTTGTATTTTCATTAACTATTTTTTTCAAATTTACATTTCACTAAATCAAATCAACCCTTGCACCTCGAGTTGAACAAGCGACGCCAGAGCGCTCTGGAAGCCGGCATTGGCGTCACACGACACGATGTTGTGTTGGGAGTCATTTCTTATGTCCGTATAGTTGTCATCTTCATCAGGCCCTCCCACCAGAGCCCCGTAGAGAATTTTGAAATTCGATTCGTTAGTGAAGTATTGGCCCCAATCGCATCTGATTGGTCGATCGGGGCAAGAGCTGAAAAAGAACGGAGAATGCTGGTCAAATATTTTATAAATGTTCTATCTTTTCTAATTTCATATGCCGATAAAAGCCGAATGTCCGCGTTAAAATAATTGAACATTCTGGATGTACTGTGTAATTGTAACATAAAATATTTTTATAGTCTGTAGCTAAAGTTTCGCAGTTCTTTTTAATGATAGTTTACAAAATATCAGCTGCTACGTTTATTCAGTTTAATGATAATGACACGATTTACAATTTAACACGATTAGTATTTTGTATATTATTCTACAGAACAGAATGTTTGTTATTTTTTTCTTATATAAATTGTTAAATTTTAATTCAAGAAAAATCGGATTCGATAACCGGTGGAGGCACATAGTGGTTCGGATCCCACTTTAAACTATATGTCCAGTCCCGATTAACTTTACTGTGCATAAAGTGGACTTAAAACAGCAATTCAATCAATCAATCAATCAATTAAATCAAGAGAAAAATAAGGGTGTTTACAGGTTACATATTACATTCGTTTCGTATGAGCTTCTTCCCGTTAGTATATATAATTTGTTTCCTTCTTTCCCTTTCTTAAAGCCTAATAGACACTATTAAATTATTACGAGATTATTATACTTTCACCAAAAGTGATTCTCATATCTACAAAATCCTTATATACATTATGCTACAAAATATTTCTTTAAAGCTGTACATACATAAGTCATACACCAAATGTTAGCCCTGTCCAAGTAGATATTTTTAAACTTAGAAACAACAAACGGGGTGCAGTGTTGTTCATGCAGTGTTGCCAAATGGAAGTGAAAGTGTAAATTTATTTTTCCACAAAGCATGGAAAATTGCATGTCAAACATTCGTACGAAAATTTGGACTTCAATTTCCACCTTGGGTAGGTGGACTATTTCGCTATCTATAGTTCAGAGAAGAAAACCGATCGTTTTCGCGTATAGCCAATCCTGAAATGCCTCGTAAAGGCGTACCGGTCCAAATGGGTGTTTTTAAAAAAATATGAGGTACAGTGGCAACACTGTTGATGTTTGAAAGCAACAAAAGGTGTGTTTAGTGATGGTCTATGACATGGAAATACTGGAAAAAGGAAAAAAGAAAATGAAAATTATGGTGAAAAAAGTGTTACTTACCTACTCCTGGCAACCATGCAATGCGATAAGAGCGCCCACCGAACGAGAACAAAAGAATCAGTTAGTTGTGTACTCAGAACTATTTGAGCCGTGCATTTCGCATTGTTCGTAGGGGAAGATTAGAATTGTTCTGTGAAATGAAGTACTCTTTGGAAGATGTGGACCATTATTTTTGTTCAAAATCGTACGCTAGTGTAAAAACTGTGTTTCGCGAGAAATATCCGAATAACAGTGTTCCAGAAAATTCGACGATATATCGACTTGTTTCCAGATTTCGTGAAACAGGATCAGTTAATGACAAACCCTACCACAGACAACCACCAGTTTTGACACAAGGTGTGCTGCAGGATGTGGAGCAGAGAATATCACAATCTCCCAGGAAATCTGTTCGTAAACTTGCTTGCTGCACAGTCAGGTGTATCAAAAACAACAACTCACCGAACGTTAAAACAATTGCACCTACGTGCATATAAGGTACAGGCTGTGCAAGAACTGAAGGAAGCAGAGAAAGGTACACGTGTAAGATACTGCCAGTGGTTTAGAAATTTTATTAGAGACAATGGTGTGAATATTTTGGATAAGGTTTTTTTCACGGATGGAGCATGGATCCACTTAAATGGATATGTCAACAGTCAAAATTCTCGACACTGGTCAAGTAACAATCCCCATTTGTTACATGAACAATCACTTCATCCACAAAAGATCGGTGTGTGGTGCGCGATTTCGCGGAGAAAAATAATCGGTCCATTCTTTTTCAACACAACAGTTGAGGGAATAGTTTATCGTGACCTTATCACACAGTTTATTTCTCTGTTGGAACGTGATGAACGTGATTGTTGGTTTCAACAAGACTCCGCAACATGTCACACGTCTAATGAAACTTTAGACATGTTGGCAGAGTTTTTGGCGATCACATTATAAGCAAATACTTATGGCCCAGTCGCTCCCCGGATCTGACGTCTCCAGATTTTTTTCTGTGGGGTTATTTGAAACAAACAGTTTACATTAATAACCCAAGAACACTTGATAATCTAAAAATAAACATTTGCACAGCCATTAACAATATAAACCAATCAACCTTGCATAAAGTTGCTTCCAACATGATGAATGCCTCAGGGAAAATGGTTGTCATTTTCAACATCTTTTGTAAAGCTACACTGCCTGTTATGCGCATTGCATGGTTGCCAGGAGTAGGTAAGTAACACTTTTTTCACCATAATTTTAATTTTCTTTTTTTTCCTTTTTCCAGTATTTCCATGTCATAGACCATCACTAAACACACCTTTTGTTGCCTTCAAACATCAACAGTGTTGCCACTGTAACTCATAATTTTTTTAAAACATCCATTTGGACCGGTACGCCTTTACGAGGCATTTCAGGATTGGCTATACGCAAAAACGATTGGTTTTCTTCTCTGAACTATAGATGGCGAAATAGTCCACCTACCCAAGGTGGAAATTGACGTCCAAATTTCGGTACGAATGTTTGACATGCAATTTTCCATGCTTTGTGGAAAAATAAATTTACACTTTCACTTCCATTTGGCAACACTGCATGAACAACACTGCACCCCGTTTGTTGTTTCTATGTTTAAAAATATCTACTTGGACAGGGCTAACATTTGGTGTATGACTTATGTATGTACAGGTTTCGGTTACAAAGTAACGCCACTCTTAATTCCCAGTTGCGCCGTTCGTGGGACACCCTTTCTAAACAAGAAATTCTGCCTTGGTCAGTATTTCAATGTTTTATTCCAGTTCAATTCAAGACTTACGCTCCTCTGTGGTGGCAGTGGGTGGGTGGGTTATTTCCATACCCCACGACATAGCTTCTTCCCCCATCACCCAGGATATAGTTCATCTGTTCCACAGCAAAACCTGTGTAGGCCTCGGGGTTGATGCCAGCCTTGGCAACCTGTGGGAATGAACAGTGAAATAAGCACACACACACACACACACACACACACACACACTTATATATATATATATATATATATATATATATATATAAATATATATCAGAGGCGTATATTCGGGGCTACCTAGGGTATCTGCGGAGCCCAGACTCAGTGAATAAAATACAGAAAAAATATCTATCAGAAAATGTGCAAAAAATTGTTCATTTCAATAAGATGATGAACCTGATTTCTTAGATGAGTTGGAAACATTGTCTGCTTTCTTTGAATTCGCGAGACGGCTCGTCCGCGTGCAACTTGACGGGGGTAATGGGCAAGCTTGACAGAGCTACCACAAAGATCACCCGATCAATGTTGCAAACCAATTTTTCCAAGCAAGTTATTTCCCCAGTATCGGGGAATTGTGGAGCCAAACTGTTACAGGAGAGAGAACAGGGTTGCATATGGCGGGGGAAAAACCCTCTGAACTTCCTCAACAGTCTGGGTCAATGTTGCAAACCAATTTTTCCCAGCATGCAATTTTCCACGGAATGAGGAATTTTGAAGCCAAAATATTGCAGGCAAGCGGAAAGTGTGTCACGTGGCAGGGGCAAGAACATCATTGAACGCTTGCAGAGGAGTTGAAAAAGAGGTCGTTGACCTTCAAGCAACTAGAGATACACTGGGGAGTAGAAGATTGTTGGCTGAGCGGGAATGGTTTATGAGTGCATCTACAAATTACCGAAATGACAAGGACAGTTCTAGTCTAGATCGCGTCGACTGGTCTTGTTGCGTGGAATTTATTTAGAGGCAGCGTGTGAATACAGTATTGAGTGGATTGTATTTTTGTGAATGATATGTGCTGAGTTGTGTAGTGAACTGAAATGAGGGACATAATTAACAAGCTGTCTATTCGGCTTACGAATGACGATAAGCTCCAAATCGTAGTGGAATTTTCTTGTATGTCCACTTTATGAACATATAAGCTATTGGGGATCGGACCTACAGTTAAAGTGGTATCTAAACCACCATGTACCGAACCCGGAACCCCTTAGTTTCAAGTCAACGGCGTTACCACTGCGCCAACAAGGAGTACCCGAACTTAAAATCGTGAAAATAGGTAGGTTGAAATTTTATTTTTATTCTCGTAGGTAGGCCTACATAATATTTCACAATATGGGCCTCATATTTATGCAAATAAGAATGAAATTCTTGAAATCCTTTCCTTACTGACAGTGTACATTTAAATGTTTTATTTATGAGGAATATATTTTTAATCACAGAGTCACATCACTTCAACCCGCCACCCCAAATGAGTTAAAGAAAACAAAAACACCCCCACCAGCAAATGTTTGTCCATTCGAACACTATGATATGGTGCGATAGCCCAGGTTCTTAAACCAGTATACGCCACTGATATATATATATATATCGGTGTATTTTTGCAGCAGGGATTTGAGTTCGGCTTCTATTTTGAGGGTGGGGTTCAGGCACTGAGGTCTCGGTTTGGAGGCTGGAGTTGAGCGTGAACTGCAAAGCCTGCAGGTCGCTCCGCAACCTCTTGTCCCTTGACCAGCTGCTCGTTGTAGGTTGTCCGCTATTTGAATGTCGCCTTCGCTACTAGTTTGCGGCAACGCTCGGCATCAGACACCAACCTCAGAATCACTCGATTTCGCATGTTCTCCATTGTTTTCCTATACACCGCGTTGTTCAAGAGTTGAAGAAGTCTCGGTCAAGCTCAGAGGAAGCAACGTTGCGATGCGCGGATTTGGTTTCGATGTACGCGCGCAACCACTTCCAATGTGTGAACGCGAGGACGCGATGAATCCTGCCAACCGTGACCCCTTACGCCATCAACCATCGGAGATTCTGGTAGTGCAGCACATGCCTTCGCTTGGGCTCGACATCCATGACGAGCTTGGACTGTTCCGAGTCGGGTGGATGCTTGAATTCCGGCGCAGGTTGTAAGTTGCGAAAAGCCTCCTGCAGATCCTCGGAGAAGTCGATGTCCACCTCGTCGATGAAACCCCGTTCCAAATTATCGCAATTCTCAACTTCGAACGCGGATGGATCATCAATCCACTCAAACCCTTCGGAGGGGAGTTTCTCCATCATGGAGTGCCCGTAGAGATAGTTGATGTCTGTGTGGAGGATGTAGCTGCTTGGTTGCGAGGGGTCGTACCCAGTCGACATGTGGCGATTGTTGGCGCGAGCGTATCGCTGCGAGACCTGGACCATCCCGCCCCGGACAGCGCGTTTCACGAACAGCATCATGTTCGCGTTGGAAAGGATCTCGAGCTCGATTTTCGTTAGTAGGAGCATGGCCGACCACGCAAGTCTGGGGAGACTGTAGAAATGTGTGGGGTTCAGGCTGTAGATGCCCATCACGGTCGAGCGAAATGCTTGGAAGACGTCCGCAAGGACCGTTATGTCAAGCTTGAGGTAGGCGTCGTGATATAGTTGCCAAGAGTTTCACAACCCAGCTCTCGCCACATGAACTGCGCATGCTTGTAGTCCTCAACCGCAATGGCCGAGCCTCTCAGCTGGCTATAAAACTCGTGCTTGGGAGGAGCGACTTTTCGTCGAACTTGGCGTGGTTCGTGATATATTCGTAGGGGTAAACCCCTTTACGTCTCACAAGACCGACATCCAAGTTCGGAAAACTGGCGGCTTTGGTGAACAGCGGTTGTCGCTAAGCTTCCCGCAAGAGCATCGATGCTTACCGGGGGGAACCGCAGCTAATCCAAGAAGCGTAGATCTATGGTTGCTTTTTCCCCGGAATCGACACCCACTTACTCAGGCTGATGTAGTGCTCCCCGTTTTAGTATTCACCGTTTTCGGCCAGGACGTGGATCCATTTTTCGTCGTACCCGAGATGCGTGATCATGTGTTGAAAGTCGTAGCTCGAGCACTTGTGGAAAACCATCGGAACAAACCGTGGGTTCCGGGCCTTCGTGTTGCAATCATTACACCAAGAACCGACGTAGCTCCCGGTGTAATGGTCGTGGTGCCTCACTTTGTTTTTGGTGGCGGTGAAGGTCGAGTTGCAAACGAGACAGGCGGTGGCTGCATCGTGCCTACGCTGATCATCGAGGGATAGTGGAAGCATAGGCTTGGGGGTCAAAAACACCTTTCCTATCACTCTGGCTTCTTCCAGCATACTCTCGAGGAAGTGGTTAGTCGCGTTGGGACAGCGGTACACATACGACTCGGGTAGGACACGCTGGTCTCGCCACACCACAAATTATGCGAAAATCGAGGCTTCGTGGAGTTGGTATGGAGTGGTGGAGGATAGTTCGGGATCGGGGATTCAGGTGGACAAAAGGTTTCGTAAAGGCCGCGAAGTCGGCGATGATGGCGGAAGGGTGTTCTACCGTTGCATCATGCTTCCTGAATCGCTCGACTGCACCGGGTTCGAGCTGGAGAGTTCGCGCTGACTTTTTGGTACGACAGTCGAACATGTGGAGAGCAAGCTTCTCGGCAGCAATATGGCGCCTATGGTGGTGTTGCGAATCACGCTGATCCCAACCATCTATCGGATTTATACACCTGCGGCACATCTTCAAGTTAAGCAGTTGTCTTTATTCCGGAAAAGAAGATATTTCCAAAAGTTTCCTAAAAACCCTTCCGGACCATTTTTAGGATCCGAAAAGGAGGGTTTGTCCGGGTAGAAGAGGACGTCTGGTAACAATAAACGACTTGCGTCGCTGCATCGGTTACAGCGAACCCGAATGTGTTTCTCACTAAGGGTGCAGTCCCCCCAGCCTTAATAGTGGAGTTGCTTGTTGCTATGTCACTTCACTTCCGTTATACAGGGTGGCTCAATAAGTCACTTAACACCCCCAGTACAAGGCCACTGCGGCATGGAACGTGAAAATGGCGATGACCAATCGTTGCCTGGCCAAGGGGGAACCACACTGACGTCACCCGCATGGTCGGCAGCCATCTTGATGTCCGCCATCTTGAATTCAACTTCAGAAATTTAAATGGGAAGGGGGTCGTGCGACATATCAAAATGGGCTAGAATTTCACCAGGAAAACAACTGTGACATTTGTTTTCACCTAACTTTAATTGTTGCAGAGTTAACAATACCACAAATTTATGGCTCAATAAGTCACTTAACACCCTCGGTACAAAGCCACTGCGACATGGAACGTGAAAATGGCGATATCCAATCGTTGCCTGGCCAAGGGCGAACCACACTGACGTCACCCGACCATGCCATCTTGATGTCCGCCATCTTGAATTCAACTTCAGAAATTTACATGGGAAGGGGGTCGTGCGACATATCAAAATGGGCTAGAATTTCACCAGGAAAACAACTGTGATATTTGTTTTCACCTAACTTTAAATTTAAGGGCGATTTCCGCATGGGAGAGTGACACGTCCTTTCCTTTTTGCTTAAATGTTTATTGTTCAAATAATCGTTAGTATGTGATTATGTGGTATTTATTGTTAGACCAATCTCTGGAAATGTCCGGATATTGACTTACCGGTATGTACATATCTTGTAGTATTGGTTGGCATGGGAATCACGATTGTGTTTTGTCTTTACATAAAAGTTTAAAAGAGTGATGATGTGAATTGATCGTGTCAAGGGTAGCACATTTCCTTTTCAACTGATCTGAACGAAAATGCCACTAACACGTGAGGAACGGATTGCCATCATATTGATGTCAGGGGAGAGAAGTACGCGTGACATTGTCGCAGACTTCAATAGCCGCAATCCTGCAAGACAACCGGTGTCACATGTGGCCGTCAGCCAGTTGCTGGCAAAGTTCCAAGATACTGGATCTGTGGATGACAAGCCGCGACATGGACGTCCGAAAAGAGCCACGGATGAGGGTACTGCTGTAGCGGTGTTGGCATCATTTGCAAAGTCCCCAACCCGTAGCACACGGAGACTGGCGCTGGAAAGCGGTGTCAGCAGGGGTTCAATTCAAAGGATTGTACGTGACCACCACTGGCATCCGTATAAGATACAGCTGAAGCAGCACCTTAGTGAGGACGATCCAGACAGGCGTTTGCAGTTTTGTGAGTGGGCTATAGCACAACTGCAACGTGACCCTGCCGTCGGTAGCAAGATTCTGTTCAGTGATGAGGCTAATTTTTAAGTGTCGGGAGAGGTGAATAAGCAAAATCTGCGGTACTGGTCACCCGAAAATCCACATTGGACAGATCCCAGCAAGGTAACGGGGGGCGGGAAGCTAATGGTGTGGTGTGGTACTTGGGGTTCCCGACTTGTTGGTCCATTTTTCATTGAGGGCAACTTAAATGCAGAGGGCCACTTGCTTCTGCTACGGGAGCAGATCTTACCATCCTTACTGTCCGAGGATGGGAGCTATCCTGAATGGTTCAAGCAAGATTGTGCTCCACCGCACTATGGGATGATAGTCCGTCAGTACCTGGATCAACAATTCCGTCACCACTGGATTGGTCGCCGAGGGACTGTGGAATAGCCTGCACGCTCACCTGACCTGACACCATTGGACTTTTACCTCTGGGGACACCTCAAAGCCATGGTGTATGCTACGAAAATCAGGGATCTGGCCCACTTGCGCACACGCATTGTGGATGCCTGTACTGCAATGACTCCTGAGGTTCTTCAGAATGTGGTAAGGTCATGGGAGAGACGATTACACGTGTGCGTTGCGCAAGAGGGACGTCATATTGAGCATGTGTTATAACTTTGTGGTATTGTTAACTCTGCAACAATTAAAGTTAGGTGAAAACAAATGTCACAGTTGTTTTCCTGGTGAAATTCTAGCCCATTTTGATATTTCGCACGACCCCCTTCCCATGTAAATTTCTGAAGTTGAATTCAAGATGGCGGACATCAAGATGGCATGGTCGGGTGACGTCAGTGTGGTTCCCCCTTGGCCAGGCAACGATTGGTCATCGCCATTTTCACGTTCCATGTCGCAGTGGCCTTGTACCGAGGGTGTTAAGTGACTTATTGAGCCATAAATTTGTGGTATTGTTAACTCTGCAACAATTAAAGTTAGGTGAAAACAAATGTCACAGTTGTTTTCCTGGTGAAATTCTAGCCCATTTTGATATGTCGCACGACCCCCTTCCCATTTAAATTTCTGAAGTTGAATTCAAGATGGCGGACATCAAGATGGCTGCCGACCATGCGAGTGACGTCAGTGTGGTTCCCCCTTGGCCTGATAACGATTGGTCATCGCCATTTTCACGTTCCATGCCGCAGTGGCCTTGTATTAGGGGTGTTAAGTGACTTATTGAGCCACCCTGTAGAACAACACCTGAGAGGTGTACTGTACATGGCAAATCAAGGCAACAACATTTCACATTAACGTTTTTCTCCTTGTAGCATAGTTTAGGCTCAACAGGCTATCGTGAAACGGAATGTCTATCTTGTATGTATGCATCCATATGATACAGATGCATGATTTGGAATGTTATTTATTTCTCTCTAAAAAAAAACATTTAAATCAATAGTGCTGTGAAATTGCGGAGTGTAACTTCCCGCACATAAATCTTGCTCTATATCCTGATTTATTGTTCATGTTTTAAACAAGGACATCCTACGTTTTGTCCATAAATATTCACTCAGAGGTCAACCCCCTGCATTGATTGGTTGCACAATGTGTTCGCAATGTATTAAAACAAAGTGTCGTTTAGCGACATAAAACATAACTGTCATTTGCTACCGTGGATACGTGTTTGATGGTTTTGTTTTATTTTACTTCCTTTTTCTGCAGTTTTGGGTTATGTGAGGAAAGTGATGAAGGGATACTCACAAAGAACACTCATGGCCAGGTCTGGGTTCGAACCCGGGACCCCTGGATGAATACGTTAAGCAACCACTGCTTGCATGAGATCAGCCAAAACTCTCTTACACGTATTGGACTGCATTTTGTAAGACTAACGAGGTTCTGGCGGCTTGATTTACGTGCAGTGTAATTCTCTGGGGAACTCGTGTCGTTCATATGTGTTTGAGGTTTTCCCTTCATCCATCACCTCTTAGTTTCACCGTTCATCTTCATTGCTGCCATTAGCCCAAAGTTGAATTAAAGAGAAGTACAACTCAAGTGCACACGCAGTGAGAGTTTGTCCATGTTTTATTGCGACACCCTGTATGTGTTTGTGTGAAAACGCTCACCTCCAAGCAGATGAAAACGCTGTTGGCGGTTTGTCTCAGAGTTTGCCATTGGGTGACGAAAACCAATCCTTTCGGAGTTCTTTGTTGCTTATACAACATATGATCGCAGAATTCCCGTATCACATCTTCATACTCCCTTTTCCCAGTGAGCTGCGCTAGAAGAACCTAGGAGATAGGAGAGAAATAGATAGATGAATTAGTTGATAGTAAGGGTACGTATGCCAACAGCGTCACTCTGTATTATTTACTTAACGCTTTATTTTTTTCTTTAACTGTGGAAGGAAATTCCTTGTGTGTTGTATCTCTTCGTCAATTTTATGTAACCATCATTTATCATCATTAGCCCAAGGTGACAGAAAAGTTACCAAAAATTGATAAAACACAGGAGATTAAAAAAATCAAATCAATACGCGTGAATCTGACTAAGAATATAAATAAGGTCATGTTCGCTACCTATATTTAATAGTGCCTCTTTTATTTATTTTTGATTCGTATTTGACTACCTATTTTACAAGATTTCCTTGCCAGAAATCCTCACCTTATGAACTCCCATAGATGAATAAAGAGGCCGACCTCTGAACCCCATGCCGCCCCACAATAAACAAGAATAAGACAGTGTGGCCGAAAGGTCCCGCACCATAGACTGGATTA
The DNA here is from genome assembly GCF_977018435.1 of Lepisma saccharinum. Taxonomy (NCBI): domain Eukaryota; kingdom Metazoa; phylum Arthropoda; class Insecta; order Zygentoma; family Lepismatidae; genus Lepisma; species Lepisma saccharinum. Next base: position 34,485,972 of record NC_139246.1, on the reverse strand, counting down.
CAATATTTGTTCAATGTGTTGGCCACCACTGTCAAAACACATGTAGACATCCACATAGCAAAATGATTTCTACTATCTCTTCAGTATTCAACATGCTTCACCTGCAAGAAGATAACGCAAATATTTCACATTTATCGTCATTTGCCTATGATGCGGGACTTTTGGGCCACCCTGTATATTCAAATTCAAATTCAAATTTAAATTCAAATTCAAATTCAAATTTTCTTTATTGAAGGGTGTTCCCCACCTAACCCCGATAAAAAATAAATTATAGGGTTGACCCGATACCACATTGAACCGATACCGATACTCTCGCCGATTCTCACCGATACTACTTGGAAATTTTGACAATTAAGCGTTTCTAAAAAAACTGATTGTTATTAGAGGGTTAGTATTATACTCCAAAAATAAGCATTAATTTACCAGATTTGTTTCAAAATATTCAAAAACTTACATCGGAATATAAAAATGTATGTTATGAAATCACAGAAGAGAACTTTTTACCTTAATATTGGTGCATAAAAACAATGGAAAGTTCAAATTTTGCGTAGTTCCACCCTAAATTTAGTTTATTATTATTATTATTATATTTTGGCTTTTCTTTTTCTATTATCACTTAAAAGTTCGTAGGATTTTTTTTTCAAAGTTGCACTCAGTCCCTTGCTTGGCATGGCGGTGAGAGAACCGCGCCCCAGGCAAGTCACAATGGTTACTGTGTTCTTTTGTTATTTTTTCTTATCTTTTTGTGTTTTAGTGTGTGTGTGTTAGAGCCACTGGACAAGGCTAAAGAAAAACAGCACACTGCAAAGACACAATGGAAGTTTTGCAATAAAAGCTTTGGCGTATTTGGGGGGTACGAGGACAACAAGATACAGGGTGTTTCCGCGCTAATGATACAAACTTTCAGGGATGATGGAGAAGGGCACATGTATCAATTTGAAATAAGGAACCCTGATCCGGAAGCGCCTTAGTCGGAAGTTATAAGCGAAAATCGGTGTATGAAGATGTAATACTTTTATTACCTGCACAAGTTTCACAAGCTGATACATTCACAACAGTTGTTCAAAGTGGCAACCCCCAGCTTCGCTGCAGGCATGACATCGTCGCAAAAAGTTCTGGCGTACCCGTTGCAACAACACGGGGGTCGTTCGAACAATGTCACAGGCACCGAGAATTCTTGCCAGGAGATCCTCGTCAGTCTCGACAGGTGTCTCGCCAGAACTTTGTGCGACGACGTCATGCCTGCAGCGAAGCTGGGGGACGCCACTTTGAACAACTGTTGTGAATGTAGTAGCTTGTGAAACTTGTGCAGGTTATAAAAGTATTACATCTTCGTACACAGATTTTCGCTTATAACTTTCGACTAAGTCGTTTCCGGACTAGGGTTCCTTATTTCAAATTGACACATGTGCCCTTCTCCATCATCCCTGAAAGTTTGTATCATCAGCCCGGAAACACCCTGTATAGGTGACAGGAGTGAAGGTGTGTGCTAAGAGGTGTGATTAAAACTTGGTGTAGTGGTATGCAGGTTTAAAAACGAGTAAGTGGAGTGCGACTGATGTGCAGGTGACGATGGTGAGTGGGAGATAGAGCTTGATACCACTCTACCCCAGCCTTGAGGACTAAGGGAGTTCCGAGGCTCGAAGCCGGAACATCAGCCAGCCTAGAGGAAGGCGCAACGAACCTGGGATCTGGAACCGTGACCGGTGCCTATTTACCGCCCCCTTGTCCCCTCCAACAGCGGATCACAACCCCCTTCTTATAAAGGAAGAACAGTGCGTGAGTGAGGATAGACACGGAAGTGATTCTATGTACGGTTCACCACATAAGTGACTAAAGGTAGGATCCCGCTAAACTTTACTTATGGCCATAAGAGTTACTTATATTTGTGTTGTAAGTGATATGCCGTGTTATTTTATATAATTTTTATCAATAATAATCTATTTACATGTTCAGAACAAAGTTCAAGTAATTTACATATTGCCCTCAAAATCCGCGAAAGTGTCAAGCGGCATTTTGCGAACCCCATGAAAGACTAAAATACCGGAAACGTATCGACCGGTATCTGTAAATAAAATCAAACCGATATTATCCGGTACCGATACCACTGATATCGGTCGATATATCGACATATCGGCATCGGTATCGGCTCAGCTCTTATAAATGTTATTTTGATCCAAATATACACTTTATATGTTTTAGATGTATACTAAATGTTCCTGCAGAAAATATTCGCGTCGCCCTATACTTCCACACTAATTTATTTCATATCACCTTCTCTGCACCGATATAATTCCGAGAACGAGGCGAAACTACCTATCCTCGTCTCATATCGGTATTACCCTAAGGCCAGCCAAACAACAGATTCGACAAGACACGACGGGACGAGCCATTCTTGTTGCAGACCTTCTCAGGAAAGGCCTTACCTTATACGCGGCCACACACTGGACGAAACATTTTCCTCGTGTCATCTTGCACAACAAAACAACGAAAGTCCATGGAATTTGGTCTCGCGAGGTGCGGCTTGCGAACAAAACGATCTACGCATGCGCGAATCCATTCACTTCAGCCACAGACCAAAAACGGAGGCCAATTGAAGCCAGCAATTGCATGTAGTCAATGAATCGTGGACCAAATTGTGAATATCGTATTTTCTAACCAATTATTTTCTAGAAATGTATTTACTTCAGAACATATAAAATGATAAATTATATAAATTGACGTGTGTGACGTTGCGTCGCGTCGGATCCTGTGTGCGGCTGGCCTAGGAGTAGCAAATGAAGATAGAATTTACGTAATTAGATTATCTTACTTGGACACCAACTGATTTCTCCCTCCAGCTGAACTCGCTTGGCATGTAGTGCATTTCAAACTCCTCGTATATCACCTCCGCAATAGCGAGGTAGCTCTCGTTCTTTGTAGCTCTGTACAACCAGATGGCGGCCCATGTCAACTCATCGTTATACATGTCATTGCTAGCGAAATATAACCTTGTCAATTTATGTCATAATTATGAGACTCTGTAAATGCTTAACCGACTGAAACATTGCATTTTGCCTATAGAATGCCATAGAGACAGTTGTGATCAGCTATTGGATTAATCGTGACCATGCGGATGAATTATGTGATGAATTTGATGAGGAAAACACAACGACACAACCATTGCTTGATCACTCGGCTAAGCTGGTTATTGTTATTAATAATCACCTTTGTCTAGCATTATTAGAATTCAACCAAAATAAAATTTTAACTTGTACATTCGTAAAAAAAATCTGTAATAATTGCTGTTAACCTTCACATTAAGATAAACTCCAAAGCAATGTTGTTCCATCTTCATGTTCAAACGTACCTGTAAAATTCCTTAGCTACCAGTATGTAGTCCGAGTAGAGCCCTCTGTAGGTGTTGGCGAAGTGAAAGAGCTGCTCTGCGTGTTCGATCAGCAGGGCAGAGTAGTCGGGATCTTTATTCCTGAAGGCAATCGCCGTGGCAGCCAAGGCTGACGATGTTTCCGCAGCCAGGTCACTGCCTGTGCAGAAATAAAGGACGATATTAATGGTGACGTCATCAACAGACAGCTGAGCAAGATTGAGTCCAAACAAACTCCTCATGTGTTTCTGTCTATGCCATAGCATTGGAAAATCCGTCGCCAGGGGTAAGTTTTAAAATTGTGACAGCGGTCGTTAAAAAAAAAAACATGATGTGTATCGTACATCAATGTAAATAATAGGCGATTTCGAAGAATACGTATACATAATTCCACATTTCTGAAGATAGGGTAAGGACGGGGCAAACGGACACCCTAAAGCACAATTTTCAAAATAACTTTGAAACATTTTATTGAAACATGAAAATAACTGTTGGCGTAGAAGGTGTGAACGTTCAGTTAACACATGATAGCACATCCTATGCAAAAAAAAAATATATTTGTCTCAAAATAGTATGATCAATCCCCGGATGCGGCAGATAGACATGATAATTTTTGATCTATCATCACTCTCACAATAACAACACACAAATTATGGGTCATTTCCGTTTGCAACACAATTTACATGGAACCAAGGAGAGCACCCAATTTTGTCCCTGCCTGTACATATCTTTGCGTACACGGCACTCATAACGTGTGCTGCGTTTAAACTTCTTTGATTTTTTAGCTGCAGCTTTCAGTGTTTTGTCCTTGAGGCAAGCGATGAAGGAATGATCCGTCAATACATGTGATTGCAAAGTTTTGCGTTTCCTGCTGCTGGTCTCAGAAGTTTAGGGCAAAAGGTTGAGCTCCTCAAAACGAGATGACACATCAGCTCTGATGATCGCTTATCTTCAACATGGACAGTCGCAGGAACAAAGACATGCAAACACGCGTAGTGGATTAAAGAGATATATTATACAAGCATTTACAGCATTCCCCACAGTGGCTGCACGATTCCACGCTTCAGCAAGAATGCCACCAAAGACCACTTTATTGATGCCTTTTCCCGCATTTCCCGCATGTAACCTCTACAGCCATCATTGTAAAATGTTTTTAGTGGGCCGGAGAAAGACACATCCAGAAGCTGAAGCTTATGTGTGCTGTTGTGGTAAGCACAGAAGGTGAACATCGTTGGCGACTGCCTTCTCCAAGGTTGGAGGATCTGAACAGTATGATCCATGCCCATCGAGAATTAGAACTATAGGACCAGAGGGGTTCGTATCAATGAAATGGCCCATGAAGTTGGCAAATTGTTCCCACTGCATATACCGACTGTCTGTCCGTTGTTCTTTCTCGATGTCTCGCCATCCTGTATCTGTAAAGAAATCACTGCCTTCACTTCACTTCAAATCACAACTTCGGCGGAGCCATAGTAATCTATGCAATCCTTGTGTTCGCAACACATTTTCTTAGTATTCAGGATTTTGCATGTACATTTTATGCTTACCTGATCAGGTTTTTATGCTGGATTGGCGTTTCTTCTTTACGATTTCTTCCGATGCTCGCAATCGTTTAGGTTCGGACACAAGTCCAACTGCTGCACTGTTGCTAACTTCAAACCGAAAATATCCGTACTTTTCTTAGATTGATTGAATTAAATTGAATTAAATTGTTGTTTTAAGTCCACTTTATGCACAGAAAGGCTAATCGGGACTGGACCTACAGTTTAAAGTGGGATCCGAAGCACTGTGCCATGTGCCTCCACCGGGTATCGAACCCGGGACCTCTTGATTACAAGGCGACGGCGCTACCACTGTGCAATCCGAGAGGCCTATACTTTTCTTACAGTATGTTCGTCTGCCCCCCCTGCCTCCGCAAGTTCCTACTTGCCCCGTCCTTATCCTAAGGTAAAGAATAAATTAAGTAAGGAAATCATACATTTTTGAAGAAAATGAAGCCATTCTGTTTCCGCTACCGCGATGGCTAATGGGAGTCGAGCAGCCTCACGTGACTATTCCGGGCAGGACTAGGATCATTCCCTTTGTTCGAATTCTTACTCAATTTATTCTTTAACTTATCCTCTGCAAGGTATGATAAATATAAAGACACATTCTCCGGTATCTCATATTTACATTGATGTACGCCGGATTTTGTTTTATGACTGCTGTCAAAATTTTAGAATTTGCTCCTTCTGATGAATTTTCAATGCAATCTCAAACTACAACCAGCGGGCCACTTCGGGCCCACCATAGTATTGTATATAGGCCGCCTAAGTATTTATTTTATTTTGGGACATTAACTTTAGTGTAAATATAATGTAATATGGCGTAAATGAAATGGAAATCGGTTGAGAAATAACCGAGTAACAAGCGATTTAAAAATTGGAAATCCACCATTTTGAATTGTAACGTCCATGATAAAGTAAATACTTTTCTCTTACTAAATCAGCATCGACGTTACACAACGTAATAAATTCCCTCACTTAATTTCCCTCAACGCCCATCATATTTTCTCGTTCGAAATCTCGACTTGTTTTTAAACTTCTACGTAGCCATGTACGTCAGGAAGAGCGGAACCCTCCATTGCCAGCTATGCTTACGAATGTTAATTTCAAGTTTTTTACAGGTTGTGTGTTGGGAAGAATGTTGTAACAATGAAGAATGAATTCGTAACACGTTGTGAGTTGCTTTTATGCAATAAAATTCATTCACTGTTATTAAATTAATGGAAAGTCAGGCATGCCATTGCGTACCATGTAAAGTGTCGATTATCTTTACAGAAAGTAAGCGGAAACATTACAATTAGCAGGCTAAACGAACCACTGCTTTAATGCAATATAAACAAGGGTGTATTTAGGGTCGTCCAGGGGGTTTGGACCCCTCGAAAAAACTTAACAACTACTAAAAATAATGAAAATGTGCTTCTTTACTACTTGTTTATTTATTTCCACCGAACTTACTATTTATAATAATGTGCATAAAATATTATTCACTAACTTTACTTTTCGTTAATTGGATCTAACATAGTTTCTTTGCTTTTCAATAAATATTCCATTATGCATCTTTTTTAAAAATATTGCATTATTTTTTTTGTTCCTTGCCAGAAAAGTTGTTTTAACATAAATTTTGTCGGTCTTAACTAAGCACAAGCTAGATAATGGATACAAGCTGTTTTATCTCTATTCTTAAAATTATTCTTATTATCTATTCATGTAATAATAACAATGCAATATTAATGTATTTACACATAATTATGAATATACCAGATATACCTATCAATTATATTAACGTATAACTTTAAACATTATTGTTATCATTATTATTTCTGAATCACTTGGGTCAGAGCTTCAGCCTCTGAAATATATTTCTGGACACGTGCCTGAACATAAAATATTCCATTCAGTTTGCTTAATTTCTTAATAAATAATAATAGAGAATGTAATGTTAACAGGTTTTGTACATCTAAAATTCTTTGAAACTGCACAAAAACCATGTTAATTGGATATTTTCCAAAGAAAATAACCTCCCTTGCCTTTTTTAAATACGTTTTGACAGACAATTTCAGGGGTTTTTCAAACTGCGGAGCAACTATGAAAAATGTTGTCACATTTATTCCCCTTAAGAAATAAATTGTTTTACAAGTTAACCGACTAATCCAGGAGCTATCAAACATCGTAGCAGTTACAAAATAAATATGTTGCCATGAAATAATGCCATGCCATGAATTAAAGGAAATACTTGTATTCCTTACCTCTTTCTATAATAAGTTTTCAAACTGTGTTGAGACTACACACAAAAAACCTCGATCTCAAGTGTAGTATGTTGGTAAATGATAATACTTCCATAACATATACGTGGTTTATCCCCAGAAGCAGCAACTTGATACAAATATTTGGAAGATTTACAATATTTTTTTACGCATAATGTATATACTTCTTGAGGAATTAAGGGGGAAGGGCAGAAAGTGCCTCACCCTCCTAACTCAGCGCCTATGCTTGTCCCACAAATAACGAAACACGAACTGGCTTCCTTTTACATATTTCTAGTAACATATACATAAAATAGTTACGTATTTCACAGTAGAAATGTAGGTACACAATTAATAAATACATATATATGAAAGAAAACATCCGACCCTGGCTTTCCCAGGGTTATACAGTTATATGCACTGAAGAAATAACGATATTTACGGCTATCATGCATACAGCCGACGGTTTCTTGCTGTACACGGAGACCTCCTCCGTGGCTTCACTTGTCCGCAGCGAGTCAGCTATGTAGCTATTTAGTATACCATTAGAGTGCGCGTCAAATCTCCTGCATATGGCGATAGCCAATAGCAGCGCACTGCAGCGGTGCCATGTCGAAATCTCACACGGAAAAGAGAGAGCGTGGTTGAGCGAAACGTCTTGTCACGGAACTAGGCAACGCCGCACGTCTGTGATTCGCTAGTGCTGTTCAGCCATTTGCAGGAGATTTGACGCGCACTATAGTTCCCTCTACTCCTCTATACGATCTCGGAACGGGATAGCAACACTGCATTTGATACCACGAGCTACCCTTCTCTTTTCTTTGCAAACAGCGGCAAACAGGCACACGGCGACTTGTGCGAAACGAACGTATCTCGGCGGCAGGTGCTGGTAAAACGAAGCCGATGGGGCCTCGAAACGTTTGATATTTTGAAGAAGATAGTGTCCAGTGAATGAAATTAATTGCATTGCAGATTTATTTGGGTGTGCACTTGCGAATAAGCCGAAGCCGGTACTGCCTAGATAAGTAAGTAAATTTCTACGATCCTACAGCGACGGAATTTTCGAAGTGGAAACTTGGCCTCGGAACCAGTTTCTTGAGCAGACATGCATGCAGGTGGTTTCGTCAGCCCTTTCTCCTGAATGGGTGCTGACCCAGTTGTTCCAACCCCTGCACGCTGTTGTCAGAAGGACGAAACGAGGAAGTAACATCGTGATTTGACTAGCCCAATTTTCCCGATGTGGAACTTAGCAGGGTACGACTAGAAACTAATGCAAACGAACAAAATAATTTCAGTGTTACATGTGTACAGAGTCCCTTATTAAATATTCTCGCGTGCTTACCTAGAAAACTACGTACTCTACCCAACATACAGTGCAAAAGGCTTAACGTGGCACGGCTCCCGCCAAAAACCTTCTCTGTCGTTCTGCATGACGTTGTTGCCACTGATTTCGGCGCAAGCGAGCAAACGTAGCGACAGGCCGGGCTCTAATTTAGGGGTGCAAGCACAGATGGATCCACCACCAGACCATTCACGTCCTTGACAACGTGGCAACAAAGGACACGCGAAGGAAGCGGTGACCACTGGTAGGCGGAGGACAAATCACGTGCTGTCTCTAAGGCTTCTGCCAATGGTTGAAAGCACTCATGTGACGCACGGGAAAGTCTGCTAGCAGAAGGAAATCTATGGTTTGGCGCGAACTGTGCCAGGTTAAACCTTCTGCACTGTAAGTGCATTTGTAATCAAACGGACAAAAATCGCACTGATCATGTGTATAGCGATATTTTCACTATATTTTCTTGACATGCTGACGAATAAGAATTACAAAAGATAAAGTTACTTATTGTAAATTAGGAAGCCGACAAAATTCCTTCAATCCTTTTACAACTCTCAATTTGCATTTTAAACTGTTCCAGCTAATGAGCATATAAATCCTTAAGATACAATATGAAAGATTAACTTGACAGAATCGTTATGGTCCCTATCAGTTCTCCACTTGTCGTTTTAACTTTGTATGTTCAGTATCCAAAATGGCAAAGAATAACTTGATATAATCATGGAAGTGTAGTTTTGGCATAGAGTAAAAACCAGAGTACGAATTATAATTGTCAAAATATCTATACATTTTAAGCATAAGAAGTAAGTTGCAATCTGGTGATATAGTTTATATAATTGGGGTGGTGTGGTTTTGGTCTGAACGACGTTGCCTTATGGGATGTTTCATATGTTCAGTAAACTTAAAGAACTCACGTTGCAAGTTCAATTTTGTATTACGGTGTATTCCAGTTCGGTCGCCGTTTTAAAAATATAGTTTATGGGCCTGGCTACACACTACATACTACGACCGGGAAGAACCGCGTACAGAATCCAATATGGCAGCTATAGATTGTCCAGCGAAAAGAATAGACTGTTGCTTCAAATGGGCTTTTACTTTCCCTACATCCTCCCTCTTTTTAAATATTGTTTTCACTACTGAGCGCAAAGGTGAACACACTTGCTTTTCTTTCGAATGTAAAACGCTATTCTGGAACTGGTTAAGCTTTCAGACCAGCAAAAGTTCCTTCCAGCAGCGCGTGTTTTTAATTTTGTTTCTGCAGGGGCACGTGAACGGAGGGGAACGGCGAGCCCAGCGTTGTCGACTGCTTTCCACCCCACCCCCTCAGCCAGTACTGCGGTAGACAAAATTTCTCGGAAGGAGAGGGTGACTGACCGTTGGTTTCGACGAGGAATGACTGTGGCGGATCTGTGCGTTGTGTTGTGTTGTGATGTAAAAAAACCGTTGGTTTTAATACTGAAATATGAGCGAAAGTAGTGTAAAGAAGAGAAGGCGTGGTGAGGTTCTCAAAAGTAAAGAAAGACAAATAGTAATGAATATTTTTGTTTATTTAAAACAGAAAAATCCGGATCGCAGTGTAAGTTGGTTAGCCAGCGAGACGGCGAAAGCAACTGGAGTTTCTCGGGCTACTGTGTATAAAATTCGGGACGAGGTTTCTCAAGGTCCTCTTGAAACACCAGGTAAGAAACGACCCAGGAAAAGATCGCCAATTACAAGTAGAAATGTAAAATATAATGATTTTGTCAGAAGTGCTGTGCGACGTAAAGTTCACGAATTCTTTTTTAAAAACAAACCCCCAACACTTAATTCTGTTCTTGTTGCTGTTAATTCTGACTCCACATTACCGAATTTTAAAAGATCAACGTTTCATGTCTTTCTCAAAGAACTTGGCTTTTCGTATGAGAAAAGGGGCAACAAATCCATGTTAATGGAAAGAGAAGATTTAATTTCTCTTCGCCATAAATATTTAAGAGAGATTAGGAAGTTTGGGCGTGAAAATAGAAATATTGTTTACACTGACGAATCCTGGGTAAACACCGGAACCTCAGTCAATTATGAATGGAAAGACAAGACAATTACAACTGCAAAACAAGCGTTTCTGGCAGGTCTTTCCACTGGTTTAAAAAATCCAACATCTCGCGGAGCGCGATACGCTTTAGTGCTTGCGGGTAACGAACGCGGTTTTCTGCAAAACGCTCAACTTGTGTTTCAGTGCAAAAAGAATACAGCAGATGCCCATGATGAAATGGATGGAGAAACGTATGAGATGTATTTTCGGGAACAGTTGCTCCCCAATCTCTCTCCGGGATCTGTTATTGTTGTTGACAATGCCTCTTATCATAGCCGCAAGCAAGAGCCAATGCCGACAACCTCGTGGAAGAAGAATTATTTAAGAGAATGGTTGAAATCTCATGGCATTCGTTATGATGACGACATGTTACGGAGAGATCTTCTGGAACTTACAAATATTCATAAAATTAAGTACGATAAGTATAAGATCGATGAGATGGCAAAACACATGGGCATACGGTGCTTCGTTTGCCCCATATCATTGCGAACTGAACCCGATTGAACTTGTGTGGTCACAGGTTAAGCATTATGTGCGGTGTAACAACACTACATTCAAAACTAAAGACATTGAAAATTTAATCACTGAATCATTTAAGACAGTAACAGTTGAAAACTGGCAAAATTACGTAAAACATGTCATGGACATAGAGAAGGAAATGTGGAATGCAGATGAATTGCAGGATGACGTTGATCAGATAATAATACACTTGGGTGAAGATTCCAGCGAGAGTGATGATCTGACAGAAGAAAATGATTCTGGTGATGATTCTGCAATGGAAGGAATTAACCCCCTGGAGTGACATGTGAGAGAAAAGTAAGTTCATTAAGAATTATTCTTTCAGTTTATGTAATTTTGTGAATTTGTTTCTTGCTTTTAATAATAGCTCACCGTGAACTTATTTCTTCAATTTGTACGTACCCGCGATTCAAGCGCCATGCACGTTTGTTTGGTCTTGTACTTTCACTGCCAGCAGGTCCATTACTCGCCCCTGCGGCAAGCGGCAACGCTGTTCTCATATACCCAACAGTCTATTCTTTTCGCTGGACAACCAATAGCGATCGAAAGCAAGTCATATGACCATTTGGGCCTCCCCGATGGCGCAGTGGTTGCGTCATCACCTTGCTACCTTGAACTCGAAGGGAATCAATGAACACGAAAAGCGGAACTAGCTCCTAGACTTGTCGGCAGTCTAATTGCCACAAGGTGACCCCGAGTTCGATCCCCTATGATCTCAGAGAGAAATTTTACAATTATGTTCCAGGTGAGTTCCAAGTCGCTGTCTCTCCTGTCCCAACTAACTGTGAAGCAGGGCCGCTCATAACGGCAGAGGAGGAGGAGGGAAATCGATCGGGGAAGTGCAGCGTTGCCAACCTTACAGTCCGGATCATATGTACGGAAATTTCATGTCATGTATGGACGAACGGTTCACACCTTGTCAATATTTTCACTTGCAGTTTTATCCCTAATATTTCCCAAAGATATTCTTAAACCAAGCGTACGGACTTGGGGACAAAAATACGGTCCGTTTGCCATGTGCGTACTGTTTCACCGTTTTCAAAAGTTTGCAACGCTGACAGAGAGAAGCAGGGAAAGTGGGTAACACCAGTCATCCATTACCCAATCCCGTTTCTCTCACTGTTCATTTATGGAGCCGTTTCGCGTTACTACTTGCGCAGAGACTTGTTCTCGTTCGCCTGGTCTACAGTTAGCTGGTACAGAGTTTAGTACTCACTTGAGTATCTCGGGGCCAGACCTGAGGGGGTAAGGTTGAGCGTGTTGCTGATCACATCCCTCGCACTATGTCCAGACCTCCTTGTAAGGAGACGTAAGATACAGAGCACAATTAAGAATGTTATACAAGAACAAGAAACCCTCACTATACTTCCCTGGGTGTTCAGCGTCGATCTTGTAAGCAGGTCTGGGCATGTTCATATCCTCAGCCCTGCCCCAGTAGTTGTGGTCCAAATTTGCATTTCCAACCTGGCCGTAAAACTCATTTGGCGCTGTGTGCGCTTTGAGGAAGTAGTCTGTGCCCCACTTCAGTGCCTCCAGACAATACTCTAACTGACCTGGAAATTATATATATATATATATATATATATATATATATATATATATATATAAAGAAACATGTAAATTAATTAGTGGCGTGCCAGTAATTTTGTGAGGGAGTTATGACGATTAGGGCGGTTATACATATCTTTTTAAAGCTCGCTTCTATGTTTTGTAATATTTTCCTTAATTTATAATCATTTAAATCTATAATGTTATTACTCCCCAAAGCCACAAAGTTACGCCACTGGAAATAATCATAGTTTAACATAATTTATTTAATAATGTTTAATTTAATTTATGTTTCAAAAAATATATTCTCAAGACAATTGTGTCACGTGCCAGTTCCGACGACACAATGAAAAATGCAAGGAACAAATGTTCCCCGAAAGCGACGATAGATGGCAGCACGCCATATAAAGAAGAGCAGAGTTCATTGTAGAAACTAGGAGCGGAGAAGAGCGATTATATATATTATAGTAAATGAAAAATATATAAAGGAAGAGTATAAAAATTATAGGAGAAAATAAAATTTGTAAATAGCCATTTAAGATAAATAAGAATATGCTCATATATGAAACAATTATGAAAGTTAATAAGTGAGCAAATGAATTCAGAAATGTATCTCTCTCCTTTTTGATCCTAGTGATCAAAATTTGATTTAATACCTCTGACGAGGAGAAAATCGTCAGCTTTTGTATTTGTCCGTCCCTCGGTAGCGCTGTGTCAAACTAGACGCCCCGAAGCACTTACGGTTGCGCTTCTTATTAGACGCACTGGGCCATAGGCAGCGTTTGCTGTTAGCGATCCTGGGCTATTCCCCTTTTGGTCGTTACATAGGAGGTGGCGCTATTGTCAGTTTAGACGCCCCTAATCTTTCGATAAATATAGCTTGTGTTGTTTATATAATGCCAAAGAAATTGAGCGCATATATGTAATAAATAAGATTACGCTTTAAAAGGAAAGACAATAAATTAGAAGAAAGAAAAGAAGAAGAAGTATTTTCCAAAAATAGAATGAAGAAAAGAAGAAGAAGTATTTTCCAAAAATAGAAGAAAGAAGAATAAGCCTTCTCCAAAATTACACTCATGTCCAAAATTAAAGCAACAAACAGGAAAATGAGGAAAAGAGACACAAAGCGTACGTAGGCACATTATAATGTCAACTGTAAGACATATTACAGCAAAAGAAAACAAAAGTACACGTCTCATAAGAATAAGAACCAAAAAAAAAAAAATGAAAAATGTAGGACTTTTGCCATATGAACCAAAAAATCCCCCATGAGGAAAAAACAACAAACGTCTCTCAGTACGGTGTATGACCACCTCTAACAGCAATGCAAGCCTCACAGCGATGTTGCATACTGCGGATCATGTTCACAAGCAGATCCTGTGGCAGTAACTCCCATTCTTCTTGTAATGCACGCCGTAACTCCACTAGGGTGTCTGGGGGAGGCTGGCGTGATGCAATCTGTCTCCCCAGAGCATCCCAAACATGCTCTATGGGATTGAGGTCTGGAGACGAAGAGGGCCATTCCATACGCTGAATATCCTCACCTTCCAAGAAAGAGTCCACAAGTTGAGCACGATGGGGTCGAGCATTGTCGTCCATGAAAATGAACCCTGGGCCAACAGGACCTCGAAACAACCTGACACAAGGTGCCAATATCTCATCGCGGTATCTCCTGCCGATTAAACCTTGCCCACGTGCCCGAACAATTTCTTGCAGCGGAGTTTTCGCAGCCATCATATTGCCCCCCATACCATAACACTGCCACCGCCATACTGATCCCGTTCACGAATGTTTTGGGGGGTAAATCGTGTTCCCTGTTCTCTCCAGATGTATACCCGTCGAGAATCACTTTGCAGACTGAATCGCGATTCATCCGTGAATAACACATTCGACCATTGTTCCTCAGTCCACGTGACATGCTCCCGACACCATGTCAGGCGGTTCCTTTTTTTCTCCCTGGTTAATGGGACACACATCGCTGGTCGCCTAGCGTAAATGCCACTTTGACGAAGCCTCCTGTAAACAGTTTGTCTCGAAATTACTGTTCCTGAGGCTGCATGGAGGTCTAATGCCAACTGCCTGCCTGTTCTCGTCCTGTACCTTCGTGCTCGGAGGGTAAGATAACGGTCTTCTCGTTGTGTTGTTGCCCTTGGCCGACCTTGCCCCGGGCTTCTGCTTACCCCTCCTGTGTCCATTAACTGCTGCCACAGTCGAGACACCACAGACCTGTTCACCTGCAACCACCTGGCAACCTCAGCTTGTGACTGTCCTGCTTCGAGTCTTCCAATGGCTCGACATCGAAGATCATCAGTCAAACGCCTCCTACCTTCCATGTTCGTGTGCTTCAGATGCACTGCACAACTTGGAACCTTCTACACAACTGACAGGCGTTACACACATGTCTCTATTTTTTGGCAGGTGGCGCTTTTTTCCTCCTGAAATCGGATTACTCGACCGTTAAGCCATCTCGTGCTACAAACACTGCACTACAACCGTTACAAACATTTTCCCTGTCATTTTGCAACATTTGGTGATTTCATCCCAACAGGAATGCCTTTTTCCTGTTTGTTGCTTTAATTTTGGACATGAGTGTAGAAAGAAGAAAAGAAGAAGAAGATTTCCTTTTCCCATAATTACGAGAAGAAAAGAAGAAGATTTCCTTTCAATTATACATATATTTATAAGAAGAATATAACCGATATAAATTTGGAATCAGCATATATATATATATTTCAATGTATATACAAGCTTCGCTATATATTTTCTATGTATTGTGTACAGTTTTCCGAATATAGATCCGCATTTAACTATATCCTCTTGGCTATAAAACGCTTTCTTATTTGGAATTCTCGAATAAAGAATCTATCCCCTGAGATTAAGATTTCTGTAGCCGTGGTAAATAACATTTAAGTACGTACCCCCAGGGTCGTGGCATAGTGGCGCCCATAACGTGGAGCCTTACCTTAACATACACCCAAGGGCGTTGCACTTGTCTCTAACTGTATACAATTTGTAACACCGCAACAACACATGTTACATGCATATCTCTATCCTGAACAAGAATCAACCAATTTTCATCGTACTCTTGTCCTACAGGTCTCTTGCTTTGTCGACCTCCGTGGACGTGGTGGAGTGGTTGTCACACCATACTATGACATCAGGTGTCCCGGGTTTGAATCAAGGCCTGGGAAACGGTATTATTTGTGTCTCTTTATCAATTTCATCATCATTCAATCTCATTGTCGAGATTAGACAAGAGTGGCCGAAAATTGATGTCAAAGTGTACCAGAGTGAAACCAAATCAAGACAATGCCATCTGGTTTACCATTAAATATTCTGGAATCTCTACTTCTCCAACGTGTGCTACATAGTCTGTACATTGACGTATTCTTGATAGGCTGTTATTCTACCATGACACCCACATTAACCGTGGATGGCACAAAAAATACCAAACTCAGTTGGTAACCCTGTCCGAAGGCAGGGCGCATGCGCACGAATCTCCCACACTTAGGCAACTGCGATGCTGATATTATACTGGTAGAATTTCCAGCTGGCAGCTGACCGTCATGAATATTTCTGGCTTTTTCTGTTCCCCAATTGTCATCAGGAGCGTGTGGCTCGATGGGTGTCAACAAACTCGATTGCGAAGTAGGGTAATATCGCCGTCCCGAAACAACGTTGCCAACCGCACTTATGTTTTTGCCAGTTGTATACGGATCTGTGGGGTGGTCGTTCGGGACACTTCATTGTGCAGAACCGCGTGCACCATTGCACCATTAACTCTCGTTGATTTCTGGTCCTGACGATATCGTTGTCGCAGAACTGTTTGGCAACATTGGTGGACACTCGCTTGTTTCGATCTGCCAACGGCGTTCGGTGATTTGTGACTCGAAAATGCCTGCTGTCAGTCTAAGAAAATTAACTCATCGCTGTTTCTCAGCCTCCAGCTGAAAAAGCGACCAGTATACCTCTCTCTCTCTCTCTCTCTCTCAGTCTGCCAAGGAACCTTGATTTGTTCAGACAAGATTCGTGACTCTGAAGGTGTTCATCCGAACATGTCCAATTCAGGAGACGTAGCAGACCATGTGATGATCCAATGAGGATCGTCATCACTCCGTAACCAAGCGACACAGCACAATACCGTGGATCAGGTAATGGATAGCCAATGGCAGTGTGTAGAGTCAGACATGAACTTTGCCAACCTTTTTAACAATATGACAAAATCGCTCCACAATGTAAAGACTGAGAAATTTAAAACTTACCTGCATGCTCGTATGCTTCCCAGTTCGAGATTAGACCCCAAGCAAGGACTGCCACAGTGTGAGCCATGGGGAACCCAAACTTTACATGGTCACCACCTGGAAGACCATAAAATACCTCTTAAAGCGAAACGCGATAATACCATATTATTCGTCGACTTTACTCACGATTAAATATTATTAAATTGGTATACACACGTGTTATTTATCTGCATCGATTGGTAATATTAACTGTTCTGGCATCCTCACAATTCGACCAATAGGATTCATGATTTATTCTACAGTGGTTTTTACGGGTGAGGTGGCCGTGGAGCTGCGGCTAGAGCACCAGGAAGTAGGAGCGCGTCTGCCGGCATTTAGACTCACAGCTCTGACCTTGGCACTGGACGCGCCAGTGCTTCAGTATTCAGATAACTGGTGTCCAGTTTCACGTGTTTGTGAAGTGGTTTGAATAAAGTAGTGTGGAAAACGACCCAAAAAACTGGTTCCTCAGACGGATAAGAAACATAGATGGCAGTGCGATCAATGTCGGTGCTAATTTTCTTATGAAAGTAATGCGGCTTTGTTAGTTTTTGGAATATATTATGTAGATTTGTTTGTCTTGAAAGGCGGTACGTGAATTGATGGAAACAGTTATATTTGTGGAGTGATTTGCAGTCACGAAATGACATTAATTTGGAAAGAAAAGTAAAATAAAATTAATAAATAAATAGCATGCGTAACACAAGAAGAAACATCGCAAAGTGATTCCGGACGTCAGGTGTTGGATTGTGTACTAGAGTTTTATTTTTCTATGTTATTAGAATATAAATAGTATCCTGAGAGATATTTCATACCGAGGCGACAAACCAAAACTGTCGCTTGGAAGCGAGCAGTCCGAAATCAATGCTGCCTTTCGAACCGTAGGGACACAAGCTCTGACTGCACCGTTTTCTCAAGGAGATTTTACACCAAATCGACACGCGACAAACGATACGAGGATTTCACACCAAAGTGACACGGGTCCTTCGGTCCAAGGCAACTTTCACACCAAAGCGACACATGTTGCTCGGAAACGAGCCAATCAAGAGCAACATTTCACATCGTAGCGGCATGACGGGAAGCACAGGCCAGCGTTCGGTTGGTGAAATCCTCAAGCGATAAGTGTCGCGTGCCCCTTGTCGCTTTGGTGCACAATCTCCCTAAAGCAAGACACTCATTGCATCGCGCATGCGCGAACAACAAACCACGGCAACATGTTGCAGGCTATTGAGGAAATGGCCCAGTTTGAGCGACGCACAAGCCACAAAGCGACACGTGTGACTTATCGTGTCGCCTAGATCTGTTGTTGTAATGTGCGGTTTTTCGTGTCGCCTATCTGTTGTTCGCACAATTAGCAGCGAACGTTTTCCAATAGACTGAAGGCACCATATCGCTTGTCACTTAGTTGGGAACTCCCCCTTTAGCGTGTCGCTTCGGTCTGAGCACCCTTCCTTTAAGGAGCTTTCCGAGCGAAGTAACAAGTAGCACGCGAATACGCCATATGAACGTGTCGTTTGCTGTTTGGACCCTCATGTGCAATGAATGCTATTTTACAGTCTGGAAGTGTGTGTCATTAGTGTGACAGTGTGAACATCCCGTGTCGCTTGTCTCATTGGTTTGAAAGTTTCCTTACACTCATGTCGATGGCACTAAGAAAGTTTTGTGGGGTTCCCCTTGTCGTTTCATGGAATCATCATTATCATCATCGCCGCGATTAGTTTAAAGCGGAAGAAAAGAGACAGTAAATATTCAAAATACAAATGCTTCAGTGTGTATATCTTTAAAAGAAATGATGATGATGATAATAATAATGAACCTAATTCATACACAAAAATTTAGTTACCAAGAGCATTCCACGCGTATTTTTTCTCCCGTATTATTAACGAAAGTATGTCGATAACAGGACGTGGTCGACTGTCTAGAATGTTCGTTAATATCTTCGCGACCACTGTACCAAATATCATAGCAATTATCACATTCATAGAAATGCTTCATGTAAAAGAATCAGACGTTGCAGCGAAAACTTAATTTACTTCCATTATAAGTAGACGAATACCAAGCACCGGGTTCAACACCAGCGCCTCTAGCGGATCATTTTCGAGTGGAACCAGCCAGAGCGCGGAGAACTGTGCCGTTTTCCACACTACGTTATTCAAGGCGCTGTAGTTAAGGTATTAACAAGCTTTTATATTGTCTTATTTTAGTTTACGTATTATTGGTGCTTTTCTACAGTCTAATAATTTCTGCTATGCGTACAATTTAAAACAAATACATTTTTATGTATACCCTTACATCATTACGAATTCTTGTAGGGAAGTTAGAATGCGTTTTGCAGCAGAATTCCCAGATGTTGCTGTTCCACACACAGAGAGTATTCGAAAACTTGTGAACAAATTTAGGGAAACAGGGTTTGTTCTTGATAAGAAGCGAAGGGTGAAACGACGTTTGCTTACCGAAGAGAAAGTAGACCACGTTGGAGCATGATTGGAGCATACACCTCAAAATTCCCTCCGGCGTTTCTATGAGCTACCAAACTTTAAAACCTGAAGCCATACATTAGAAAAATTGGAGGAAAATATCAGGACAGAAATTGAAGCAATTTCGGAAGGGAACTGATACGTGTTAGTGACAATTTCCTAAGAAGATGCAGTAAATGTGTGGATGCACAACATTTCCAACAACTCTTGTAACAAGGTACGTGCTCATTTTAATTGTAACTGTCAGTGTATTTGTACGAGCTAATTTCATTTCATAGCTAGCGTTACCGGTCACGCAGATGGTCCATCCAGTTTGCCGGCAGACGTGTCCTCACTGTCAGGCGCGCTAGCCACCGCTTCATGGACGACTTGACCGTGAAAGGCACTGTATAAGAGATTCTTTTGATCCCGCGACCTTCCATATGTTCATGCCTAATGCAGTACCATTGGCCAAAGATTTCTATATTATGAGCAAACATTTCAGTGGTGAATACATTCAGTAGCAATCCTTACTCTTACTTACCATTGAAATATCCTCCCGTGAGGTCTTCGCCATCCCTACCCCTGTCATCAAGGGCGGCGTCTCCTCTCCAGGGGATGCGATTGCCAGGGGGTAGCTCCCCAGACCTCTCCGCTTCGTAGAAAAGCAAGGACAATCCTAGAACTTCTGAATAGTTGTATCGCTCGACTAGAACAAGTTATATATGTGTGATGTAGTGATTATACAGGATTAGCCTTAAAGAAATAGACAGTTTAAACGCTTTATATATTGAAATTTGTTTGTTACATCAGAAAGCATTAAGTACTGTTGTAGTACAGAGAAGCAAATAATAAAGCGAGAAGTTAACCGCACGTTTCGAAGTAAAAAAATAGATTATTTGAAAAGCAAAATTAGTGAAATTGAAACAAAAAGCAAAAACAAAAATATCAGAGATGTATATAAAGGTGTAAATGAATTTAGAAAGTGTTTGATAAAAGATAAAGACGGTTATTTTTTTGCTGATCCAAGTGATATTTTAAATAGATGGAAGAACTACTTTAATGACCTCTAAAATGTCCATGTAGGAGATAAATCAGAAGTAAATGAAGTCCACACAGCAGAACCTTTAGTTCCAGAACCTAACTTGACTGAAATTAAAGATGCTATTAAAAGGCTAAAGAATAACAAAGCACCTGGCATTGATTTAATACCCTCTGAGTTAATTAAATATAGTGGAAATTCGTTAATATGTCAATTCATAAATTAATTTGTTTAATATGGAATAAAGAATAAATCCATCAACAGTGGAAAGAATCCATAATTGTTCCCGTGTTTAAAAAAGGTGATAAAATGAACTGCAATAATTACCGTGGAATCTCTCAACAACTAACTAACTAAATAACTCCCTAGCCTTCTTAAACCCGAAAGTTCATGGCTGCAGCAACACAGACCTTCCATCTTTCCCTATCTGGAGCAAGTTCTTTATACTCTTTTCCATCCCTACTGATTTCCCTTAGGTCCATCTCAACGTTGTCCCTCCATCTTCGTCTTGGCCTTCCTACAGGTCTCTTACCATCAGGTTTCCCAACAAGAGTTCTGTAAACTCCTCTTTCCTCTCCCATTCGTGCCACATGGCCTGCCCACCTAAGTCTTCTTGATTTAATTATTCTAATAATATCTGGACATGAATACAAATTATGAAGTTCTAAATTATGTAACCTTCTCCACTCACCTGTCTCCTCATCCCTTTTAGGTCCAAAGATTTTCCTAAGGATCTTATTTTCAAATACTCTCAATTTATGTTCCTCTTTCAATGTAAGGGACCAAGTTTCACATCCATATAATACTACAGGCAAAATTACTGTTTTGTATATTTTAACTTTTAGTTTCTTAGATATTAAACGAGAAGACAAAAGTTTATGAAGAGAGAAGTAACATGAATTTCCTGAATTAAGCCTACTTTTTATTTCTTCTTTAATATAATTTTCATTTGTTAATATTACTCCTAAGTATTTGAATTTGGAAACTGGTGCAAACGAGTTGTTATCAATAATTAGATTTTGATGATTACCTAACACTTGGTTTCGGCCTGTAAGCATATATTTAGTTTTCTCTTTGTTAACTTCCAAACCTATCTCTTTAGCAGTTTTGAAAAATATTTTAGCATTATTCTTAATTGTATTCACATCATCCCCCAGTAAGTCTACATCATCTGCATATGCTAACAACTGAGTCACACCATTTAATTTTAGTCCTTCTTTAGTTTCTTTTACCTTCCTAACAGCATATTCTAAGGCAAGGAATCTCTCAACAACATATAAAATATTATCTAACATTATTTTAACAAGACTAACCCCATATGCTAATGCAATTATAGGTGATTATCAATGTGGATTTAAACGTAACAGATCAACTACAGAACAAATTTTTCACATCAGACAGACACTTGAGAAAAAGTGGGAATACAATAAAAGTGTCCATCAGCAATTCATTGATTTCAAAGAAGGATATGATTCGGTCAAAAGAGATAAATTATATAATATATTAGTCGAGTTTGGATTACCTAAGAAGCTTGTTAATATGATAAAAGTATGCACAAGCGAAACAGAAAGTAAAATTCGTGTGGGTATTAATGTGTCTGACAAATTTGCAATTCATGATGGGTTAAAACAAGGAAATGCATTATCTCTATTGCTCTTTAATTTTGCCTTAGAATATGCTGTTAGGAAGGTAAAATAAAGTAACGAAGGACTAAAATTAAACGGTGTGACTCAGTTGTTAGCATATGCAAATGATGTAGAATTATTAGGGGATGATATAAATACAAGTACAATTAAGAATAATGCTAAAATATTTTTCAAAGCAGCTACAGAGATAGGTTTGGAAGTTAACAAAGAGAAAACTAAATATATGATTACAGGCCGAAACCAGGTGTTAGGTAATAATCAAAATCTAATTATTGATAATAACTCGTTTGAACCAGTTTCCAAATTCAAATACTTAGGAGTAATATTAACAAATGAAAATTATATTAAAGAGGAAATAAAAAGTAGGCTTAATTCAGGAAATGCATGTTACTTCTCTCTTCATAAACTTTTGTACTTAGGAATAATACTAACAAATAAAAATGATATTAAAGATGTAATAAAAAGCAGGCTTAATTCAGGAAATGCATGCTACTTTTCCAGTCATAAACTTTTGTCTTCTCGTTTAATATCTAACAAACTAAAAGTTAAAATATACAAAACAGTAATTTTGCCTGTAGTATTATATGGATGTGAAACTTGGTCACTTACATTGAAGGAGGAACATAAATTGAGAGTATTTGAAAATAAGATTCTTAGGAAAATCTTTGGACCTAAAAGGGATAAGGAGACAGGTGAGTGGAGAAGGTTACATAATTTTGAACTACATAATTTGTATTCATGTCATATATACATACACACATGCGCTACGACGCCAGGGGTCCTGGGTTCGAATCCCGGCCTGGGCAAGGATGTTTGTAAGTGTCCATTCATCAATTTCATCATATCATCACTCAACCTCATGTTCGCAAATTAGCCAAACGTGGTGCAAAAACGAAGTAAAATCATGCAAATCAATCAATCAATACACACATATATACGTATATACGTGACTTAGGTTTATTCTTCGAGATCGAGTAGAGCAGTTATCAATCGAGACGATGGCGAGAACGAGATGGGCATTTACAACTCGAGAAGAGATCGAGAATCATACAAACGTAATCAGCAATCTTACTCACACTAAAACATTTCTTACTTTTGATTCTTTCGATTACGAAATGATAGCGCGGAAAGCTCTAACGTTATTTCACAAGCACAACTCACTTTTACCTTCGAATGAACAAATTTAATACCTACCTGCTTTCTTAGTTCTTGCACCTTTAATACCTTCTGCACCACAGCTGTGTTTGTTCAAGTGCATCACGTTAGAAAACAGCACAAACAGAACCAACACAATCGCAATGGGTAAACAGTGCATTTCGCTGGTATCCGTTACCACTCCGAAATAGTACAACCTCTTAATGCACACTTATCTTAACTTGTGCTTATTGATTTGACTTACTCAGGTCTGATGTGATGATTGCATGCGTGGTGGAAAGTATTACTTCCGCTTGGAGCAGGAAGTATTTAATTCGGTAGACTTCTCGACTTTATTGACAAGTTGACACAAAAATTGATAACATCTGTGCCAAGTTGATGCTCATGAAATGCTAGTCGGTTAGCGACGATACCAAAGTACAGTAAAACCTCGTTAATCCGGACCCCGAGAAGTCGTACTTCGCTTAATCCGGACAGGCAAAAGACAAAGGGCAAAAAAAAAAAGCAGAATGAAAGGTTTTAAATGTGGCTAGAAGTCAAATGGGTACCGCTTATGTACGTCCTGCAGTGTATGTACAGTTTTGCTTTACAATTTATTGTACTGTATAGACCAATGCCCTTTACATACACCATAATAGTAGTGGTATTTATGATAGGGACAGGACCGGAAAGTATGAACTCCCCTCCAGCAGATTTGCTTACACTTAAAACAAGCTCAACATGGCTATATGAGCTTTTTGCTCTAGTGTGGAACCCTGCCTAATTCAAGATTTTTGTAAAAAATGCCCTCGGGAATTTCTCGGAAAGTATGACCCCCTCAGATTGATGAGGCTACACTTATAAAAGGCACTTCTGAGAGATTGTTGTCCATAAATTTGTTAAAAATATGCCCCTCTTGATATTTTTTTTTGGCCACACTTAAAACTAGGCCACCCACACCCACACATACACATACCCATACATATTTATTTCTGGTTTAAGTTCAATTGGATACCAGCTTCAATTTGTTTATCTAATATTAAAACAATGTAATTCTTCTAGAATTGCTCCGTGACCCTCTCATTTCTTACATCATAAACATATGATTTTTCCCCTATGAGAATAACACTACATATGGTGTCATCTGGTAATGCCTCATGGAATTCACAGATAATTTTAATGTTTGTCCTGTCATTCACCACAACTTGTTTTCTTTTTGAAGTGTTGATTACAAACATGGGTCTCTGTGCTTTGAATTCATCTGGTGTGTAATACATGTCAGTACTGCCAGTAGTGACCCTTTTGAAAGCCGAAAATGCCTCATATAATTTGAGGAAATCATCCTTGGAAATGTCTAAATTGTAATTTTCTCTAGGGAATACCTCATTTCTGCCATTTTTAAGATATATGTTCTTGATGTTGCAGTTATCAAATTTACTTGAATTTTTTTCCTGATTGTTGTGTCTCCCAGTCTGAAACAGTACCACCACAAAATCAGGCATGTCGTATTGTATGCTGGAGAATGAATTTGTAGCATCAAACTCATAATATGTGCCAGATGCGGGCTTCTGTACAGATTGATATGTATAAAATTGCAGAGGAATCTGTGGATTTTTTATTATATCTGCTTTGTATTTAAGAGCATAACTGGCCTCATATTCAACAACTGGAATTCTTAGCTCCATAGTCTGAATAATGCATTTGCCTGCATCTGGTAAGGTATTAGGCAGAGCTTCCCCTGTAGAGTTTAATGTGCTGTACCTCATCAAAGCATTATTATCATTGGCAGCTCTTCTAAATGTAATTCTTAAACCACCCTTCCACATAATATCTTTGTAATCCGAGAAGAATCCTGGCAACAGGCGCATCGGGAACAGCACTGTGTGATTTTTAGATAATATTTTATCACCAGCTTCAAAACCACCTATTTTGTAGTATGATGCCTCGGTTTTGGATAATTTTAGAGTGGCCAAAGCTGTGGAGGTAATGCCGGGATAATCTATTCTGTTTATAACAACGCCATGCTTTCTGATCTCAATTTCAGAGAATAGATGCGGCACAAAATTGTCCACCAATCTTATATTTGAATTTGCCGGATAATCTGTTCCATCGAGCTTTACAACATCAAATTTGATGTATAGATCTGCTCTGTGGGGGTGTATAAATCCATCCCCTACATCAAGATCAACCTCAATTTCTGTGTTGGGTTGATTTAAATTTGCAAATGTCCTCCTGTTTGGGGGGAATGATTGTAGCTCATAACTCTCAATATTTTCCATTGTATGTATTTTTATTTAAATGTTAATCTCTATGATAGCAGTTGTTGTGGCTCCAGCAAAATCAACTAATTCTTCTTTTTCATTAGTGACCATCAATTCAATGTTATCTATTCTATTATGGCATACAGGAAAATATAATGTTGGGGATGGATTGTAGATGATTGGCTCCATGAATTCGGAATTAGGTTTGAATGTTGCAATGATGCCAGTTTGTTTGTGAGTGCCTATGCCATTTGATTTGGTGATCATACCCTCGGCCACATTACAGTGAATATTCAGAGTCTCTATGGCTAAGAATTTAGGTATATTCATAGCAGTGTGTTTGATGGCCGGTTCAAGTTTTGTGTTGTTCTCAAATCCTAACAGCTCTCCTATAGTACCCAGATCCACTGTTTCTGTAGCAGATACAATCTCTACTCTGTGAGTGACAGAATTTTGACTTAACACTATACCTCTGGGTAATTGAGCATTTAGAGTGGACAGATTATATTGCCCTGGAGTGATGACAATTTTTTGATCCCCTATTGCAATTTTGTTGTTGTGGTGCGTAATATTAGGTATCAAGTAAATGCCGTAAAATGCTCTGAGAGCTATTGTTTTGGGATACACTATGTCATCATGCAATTTGAGTTTCAATATTGAATTTTGGCTGGTGAGATGGAATACCCCCATGATGTTTCAGATACCACAAGGCCTTTTGAAAATCTTCAATTGATGGTTTATTTATTTGAGACATATATCTAAGAACAGATAAACACAAATGTCCACAATTAACATCTTTGAAGTTTTGAATACGGGCATTATTGTAATAAAGATTAGCTGATTTTAGATATTGTACTAAATTTTCAGGTGGAACACCTCCAAATGAATCAAACACAAATGCCTCATTGTTTAAATATTTAAGATAACAGATCCAGTGAGTGCCCTGATTTTTGTACTCATCCAAATTAACAATGCCACACTCTTTGTTGAGTGGTTGTTCCGGTAAAGAATCAGACATGTACACACCTCTAAAATTTTTGATGCCCAGTGGCTTGATTAAAGCTTCAATATCTTGGTTTGTAAGCGGCTCTTGTTTTTTTTTAAACTTATTTATGGCTCTCTTAACACCTTTGCCTTTTTTCTCCATGGCCAGGTTATGGCGCCTCTGCTCATCTAATTCTGCCCTATTTTTTTTGGCATCTATTACTGTTTTTGCTATGGCAGCTGATCCCCCAGCCAAGCTCCAAACAGCCCCGAGAGCAGCTAAGATGGCAGGGATGGTAAATATAAATCCCCCCACATGTGATTTTTTTCTTGATTGCTGTAATTTTTTTAATTGGGGGGTACTAAGCAACAATTTCATACCATGTCCCTTTGCAAGACAAGAGCTTTTTTTCTTGCGCTGCTTTTTGGTTAAAAGACTGTCAATAGTTTTAAGAGATTTGAGACCTGCATAAGGTATTTGATACATAACACCCTTGGCCTTCATTGTAGGTTTATTATATACATGTTCACAGCCCCCACCCCAGTTTTTGTTTGGTGTTCATAGCTATGGTGGTTCCCAATGCTGCTATTTTTTCACTTAAAGAAGCATCTTTGCTTACAAATCTACCAAATGCAGCCTCTTCTAATTTCTTGTCTGCAACATGTCTCTTGTCAAGATCAGAATGTGTGTTGTATGCTATGTCATGGTCTCTACAAGCAGCATCTAGGGGATTTACACCAGGATCCCCTCTGTTTAATCTATGATCCAGTTTTGTGCCTGGACCACAATACTGATAGCCTGGAATGTGTAGTTCAAATGGCAGCTTGTTTATAATGTCATTAACCAACCCCCGACCCTCAGAAATATTCCAAAATTTAGGTGGTAGAGTATTAATAATTTTTATGAGATATCCAATCCCCTTAGGGTCATTCACTATAAAATTAGACAATTTTGTGCTTATCATGTCCATAATTCCAACCTTTTCATTGTAAAAATTGTGGTTGCCAGCATTTTCCTCCCCAGCTATCACCAGCAACCTATCTACAAGTTTCCTGATATCATCAACCCACACAAATTCTTTAGGCAGGGTGTTGTATTGTTTGATTCCACTGCCAGTCTTGATCTGTGACCATATGGGCTTGATTAAATTATTGTATTTTGCCCCACTGCTAGACTTGACTCTTTTTTGTGTGGGATCATTGTTCTGGTATAGAGCATCTGATTTTATTAATATTTCTTTGTAATATTCATAATCTTGATCTGTATAGCTGCCAGGCCTTTTCCTAGTCATCAGTTCCCACAATCCAGGTGTTCCGGGGTACTTAACAAAAGCACCTTTTTCTCCGAGACGAGATTCTGAATATACAATCAGATCATCCCCCATAAATGTTACTCTGAAATTGCCAATTCTATGTATGATGCTGCCATCAAGCTCTGTGTCAGCATATAAGCCAAAGACCTCATCTTTGTTGTCTTTAGGTGTGCTTAAATATTTTTGAGCAAGAAGACCCAATTCAATAGGATCCTGAGTAGCTTCAATTCTTCTAGGAGCAATAGGACTAGGTGTATGAATACTAGAAAGTGGGGTGAATGGATAATCTAATATGTTCCTTGCAGCTACAGGTACAAGCTCTGTGATCAAATTTTGATTTTGCTCTGTAACAGTTTTGATATTCTTACCTAATTCACTAATAGCATCAATTACGGGCTGTTCTGTTTGTTTGTGTTTTTCATAAATTCCCCGGTTCTCTGATTTCCATCCCTTAAATCTTTTTACAAGATAATCTCTTAACTTAAGATCATCAATGATTGGCCTTTTCATGGTTATTTATTTATGTTTCAATGTCTAGAAAATTGTTGATTTTATTTCTGTATTTGCCACTACTGGGTGTTCTTGTCATATCAATTGTGACAAACCCATAACTGTCCTGGTTCCAGCACCTGCTGCAAATCTTGGAAAAATCATTGTAGCTCAGGTCCCCACCTACATATTCATCATGTATGTGTTTGAGGTTGGTATGATCTTGATGAAACACACATATAAAATTGCTGTTGTCTCGGATCAGCTGCTTCGGTATTTTAGAAAAAGTCTGTGCCAGGTAGAAGCAATCAATGTTTTTGTGCCGCCCCTGTGTAAAGAAATTTCTAACCTTGTTTTGATTATCCAGTATAATATCATCAAACACAACAACAGAATTATCGAGACATTCGTGGAGTGGCTTAACATCTGGTACAAAAGTGGCAATATCCAGTCCATCATATAGCTTCATCAGCTGCTGATATTTTAATTGTTCCAAGCTCTTAGAGAAGTTATACAAGTGCCTGTTTTTCCAGTCTAACCAGTTGGGTGCCAATAAAAAATTATCAACCATTAGTGTAGTTTTGCCACAAGCAGATGGCCCGACAATAAGACACCTAATATTATCAGGCAGCAAGTTGCCATTTCTCTTATTCTGTTGTTCAGGTTCTGGCAGCCTTTTTATAACATCCCAGGTGCTCATATTATCACTTTGTTTGCATCGATCCAGCTGTTTTCCGGATGACCCAGCCATTTGACAAATAACTTGTTGCCTTTTCTGCGGATGATTTTTTCTATGAGATATGTGTCAGGCTGTTTAGATTTGCTGAGCTCTTGTTCATAAAACCTGCCTTTGAGAATTTCTCCTCGGTGATCTTTTATTATATATGTGTTAAGGGTCCCGGGTTTAACTTGAACCACTGTAAATAATTCAGTGCTCCAGTTTCTTGTAAAGCCTCTTTTGAATAAGTGCTTATATTTGCTGATTCTTACTTGATCACCCACCTTGTATTTGGCCTTTCTTGTTGTTGGCTGGTATCTAGGATAATAAACAGTTCTGATCAAATTTTGCTCATCAGATGAAGTTACTTCAGAGGGTTTCATGTTGATTGTGGAATGGACCGAGTTGTTATATTTATGTAGAAGTTCTGGAAGAATATTAATCCATTTATAATTACCTTGCAGTGTAAATTGTTTATACATAAGATTTTTTAAGGTTCTGTTGAATCTCTCTACAATTGAGGCTTTGAGATCACTGTAACTCGAGTAATGTTTTATTGATTGGCTTTTAATAAATTGTTGGAACACAGAATTATAAAATTCTTTGCCATTATCTGTTTGCAAATAGCGCGGGGATCTTCCACTCTGATTGATGATTGTCCTGATGGCTTCTGTAACACATTTTCCAGTCTTGGATTTGAGTGGCACAGCCCAGGCAAATTTTGAAAATGTGTCTATTACAGTGAGTAGATACTTGTAGCCCTTGTTGATTTTGTCTAAGTTTTTCAACTGTCCACTTGACAACTCAATCAAGTCGCTCTGCCATAAATCATCTATGCCCTTTGTAACTACTGGGAGTCTCTTAAAATGATGTCTGGCCTGTCTGTGTAATTCATCAACAATAATTTGTCTAGACATAATATGAAAACAAGAATATTGCAACTATGGGGTGTTCAGCAGCTGATACTGCAGGATTTTCTAAATATAATTTGCCCCCTATTTGTATTTTAAATTCCAGAGATCCATCATCTTCAGTATAGGCTGTTTCTAATGTATTGGGATCTGTAAAATCCTCTAATTCCACACTGGTGATTTTCACTTTGTTATCAGCATTTGTTATTGATAAGGTGGGGTAGTGGTGTGCCTGTGGTTGAAGCCAATATTTGATCTTGATTGGTCTCAGTGTGCCCCCAACAAAAAACTGGTAATAAAATTGTGCAGGGGACAGCATATATATTTTGCCACCTGGTGTAAATGGTGAATCATATTCTTTGTTGGGGATGCTGTACAATTCAAGAATTACTGTATGTTTTGGATTCTCGATTATGCCTGTTATTTCCTTTTCTGCTGTGAGCAATCTGCTTGTTACAGATTCAAGGTGCTCATTGATGGTCCTAACAACATCATCATGGCCTGGCTTGATTTTTATGTCCACAATAAGTTTCTTGTATTGTTGCACAATCTCTTGAAGCTGGGTGGCAAAAACAGACAAAGCATTTGCTTGATTGGATTCCATGGTCCCTAGCTGTTGCTTGATATTAGCTACAATTTGTTGCAAATTTTCAACAACTGCCAATTTTGAATTTTGAGCAGTAAGATCATGGACCTGTCTTCTGATATCCTCAAACAGGGCATGCAGTTCATTAATATGTTGATTGGTTGGTAGAGTGGCCACTGTCTGAGTGAGTTGTTTGATCTCTGCCTGGATATTCTTGATATCTTCTGATTTCAATATGCGATTCACTGCCCTCTTAATATTTTTAAGTTCCTGTGATGTAGGAAGATTTGATACTGTATTTTGCAAAGATTCAAGTGCCAATTTCACATTGTTTAATTCAGAAGCATCAGCCACATTTTGCATAGCATTTTGGAGCAGGGCTATATCTGCCTGAGTGGGTGTTGATTGTTGTAAAATTTCAAGCTTTGTTTGGATATCATCTATCAAGTGATGAAAATGAGATAGCTCAGATTCAGTGTTGAGGTTTTCAAGCTTTGTGATTTGGTGCTGGACACTAACAAGAGTATCTACAATCCCAGGCAATCGGGATTCTAGTACATTTGCCAAATCACTTTGCACTGCTGCTATTGTACCTTCAAGATGGGTTATGGTACTTTGAATTTTTCCAAAATCTTCATATGTTTCAAGTTGCAGCTTAATATTTGCTACACTCCGAGTTATTGCATTCAAAGCATCAGAAGATGGCAAGTTGTTCATAAAATTTTCAAGTGTCCCAATTTTTTCTTTAACCTCGGCTATGGCATTGTTCAGAGGGTCCAGATTAGGTATTTGGAGTGATTGAATCTGTTCCTTTAGAGTGGAAATCACTAGATCAAAATCTTCCTGTGATTTTATGCTTTTGACAATTGTTTGGAGCTGTGCCTGGATATTATTTATCTGCTCTTCCAATTGTTGTTTCAATTGCACAGAGTTGGTGGCCTGGGTCTTAAATTTGGCTTGAAGAGCTGCTACAGCTTCTTCCAAACTTTGAAAATTATCTAATGTTGCCTGATCAGTATATTTTTGAAGCAGCACTTTGAGTTCAGAATCAATTTTAAGAAGAGGGTCCATGCATTGTGATTGTAAATTTGTAATTTCTAATTGAAGACTGGCATTGAGTGTGGTTTGTAAAGCTTGTAAATCACTTCTTAATTTCTTGACTCTGACATCAAGCATCAAAATCTCATCACTGTGATCTTCATGCCTTGTATGGCCAAATATATCATTAGGCATTTTTGTTTTAGTGGTTATTTATTATAGAGTATCTGATTCTTAATTCTATAAAAAAGGGTATAAGCTTGTCATAAGATCCAGGGACCTCAATATATAAGCAGTCACCAGCAGAAACAGTATAAACAGTGCCAGAAATCATGTTTGAGTGCTTAATTCTATAAATATTTCTCCCTACTGAAATTTTAACATCACCCTCAGGGGTTGTAATAAATTGCAATTGCCCACCTACAGGTAATTGGTAATGATTTAAATTATTGTTAAATATGTACAATGTTTTGCCTGTTTCATCATCAACATCTGTAAGTACGCTGTTCAGATGAATAATTAACAAGCCACTCAGTTTAGACAGCATATCAGAAGAGGGTTGTGGTGTTGGCAGCTCCATAATAGCCTGTTTTTTGAACCCAAATAAGTTCATAGGCATGTTTATTTATTTCAAATCATGCTCTGTAATTGGGCATTGATTTCCATTTTTCAAATCACAATGCCCCCATGGTAAAGTATGTATGCCACATGATAAAATGCATCTCTTATCATCATGTGGGTCCAGGGCCACTTTTCTTACAATATTTGAAGTCAATAAGTGATCCTCACTCTGAATTCTATTTTCTGATGTTTTGATTAAATTCTGGGATTTGAGGCAATTTTTATAATCTTCAAATTCAAGATCTTTGTCTACAGTCACTTTGCCAATGCCCTTGGCCTTTTTGGCAGCAACACCACTACATGTTTTAAAACTGTACATCTTGGCACTTAACCCAGCAAATTCCACAATAACATCACCAAGTGTCTCAACTTTTAACTTGCCAGGCACCTTTTTGTTGTGGTGGTGTTGAATTTTTGTATGTTCACTGGTATCAAAATATTGAAACAATTCAGACTGTAACATATCTTGATAAACATCTTCTGTTTGAATATCAAGAATAAAACTATCCGTATCCATGTACAATAATTTTACACGATCACCATAAAAAGGTTTCAGCACATCATAATACAATATTAACATATGTAATTTGGACAAATCCAATATTGCAGCCCCTACATAAATAGGTTTATCAAACTTAATCTTTGTTTTTTTCATGTTGAAAAGTGCCATGTGCTCATCATAAATTCTTCTGTAATTGAAATTAGGCTTTGCAACCAATTTTTTGCTCAGGCTGGGGTCAGTAATTATTTTAACATCGGTATGTTTTCTGACATTTTCAATTGTTTTGCCATACACTGAATTCACCATCAATTTAAACAAGCCCTTATCAAATTGGCTCTTTGCAGATGTTCGAAGCTCTGTGTTTGTATCAATGTATGGTTTCAACCATTCTGAGTGCCTGAACCTTAAGACTTTGCCAACTTTGGTCACTTGAACACCATGTTTCATCAGGAACTGGAGGTTTTTGTAATATGTGACATAACCCTGTTTCGGCTCCAGTGTCATCATGAGCTTCTTCTGTTTAGAGCCAGGTGAGCACTGAACCTCGGGAATTGGGGGCAGATCAGAAAATTTTTTGTGCAAATCATCAGGAATTGTCAGATCAACCTCTATGAAGAGGCCATAGTCACTGTCATCAAAATTCTTAAGATCCTCAATATTAAAATCTTCGACCCATTCAAGCCCTGCATATGGCAGTTTTTGCATCATGGCGTGACCATAGAGGCTGTTTGCATCTACATACACTATATAATTTGATGGCCGTGCTGGATCATAATCAGGCATATATTTGTTATTTGCTCTGGCATATCTCTGGGAACATTGCACCATCCCTCCTCTTATACATTTCTCCATAAACAGATACGTATCTTGATCGTGGATCAGATCCAAATGCATGTTAGTGTTGAAAAACATTCCGGCCCATGCTAGGCCCGGAGCACTGTAAAAATACATTGGATCCAGTCTATAATTTTGCATAGAAGATTTTCTGAATGCCTGCAATATATCAGCTAAGAGGGTGACATCAAGTTTTAAATATGCCTTGTGATAATCACCAAATGTCTGGCAATTTAAATTGTTCCACATCAACTGAGCATGGTGATAATCTTCATCAGTGATTCCAGATCCTCTGATTTTGCTGTAAAACTCTTCTTGTGGTGGCAAAGAACACTCATCAAATTTAGAAAAATCTGTAACATAGTCATATGGATATACACCCTTCCGCCTAATTAATTTCAGGTCCTGATTTGGAAACAATGCACGTGTGATTTTGAATTGATCATCAGATAATTGAGTGGCCAGTGTGGCCAGGCTAGC
Organism: Lepisma saccharinum; assembly: GCF_977018435.1. Classification (NCBI taxonomy): domain Eukaryota; kingdom Metazoa; phylum Arthropoda; class Insecta; order Zygentoma; family Lepismatidae; genus Lepisma; species Lepisma saccharinum. The sequence goes on along the minus strand of NC_139246.1, from coordinate 34,452,052 downwards.
AGATAAAAATCTGTAAGAATCAAGAAATCTTATGTGAATAGGAACACCACTAACTTTAATTATCTTGCTAATAGATATATATTTTTCATCATTTTCAGCTAAAATATTTAAATTCTGCTTGTCAAACCCCTCGTACCTGATCAGATGATGGAAATCATAATTGGATGCTCCATGGCAAAATATGGGGACAAATCTTGGTCTCTTGATCTTAATATTACAGCTATTACACAGGGCCATTTTGAATTTACCATCTGTATGAGAATGGTGTTTCACCTTGATATTTGTATCTGAAAATTCAGAATCACATACCGGGCTTTTTTCTGCATTGTTGAAATCCTCAATCTGTTCCTCTGTTAAAGGCAACATAGGTTTTGATTTTAATAAAATATTAGATGCTATGTCACGGCACTCATTTTCTATTCTATGTGCAAATATTTTGATGGCATCTGGTCCCATGTATAAGTGTGGCTCACTAGCTACACCATCCCGTATAACTGTATAACAAAAGCTGGAAGGTTCATGTAACTGGTATGATGTACTTGAAGATTCATCAGGATCTGGATTGCAGGATGCAAGAGATTTGAGGTTCGATTCGAAATCACAGACAATATATGCTGGGTGTTCCAACAAGGCTTCAAACTTTTTGAATTTTGCTTTTTCACTTGGATTAGGCATCACCATATGAACAGGTTTATAATTGCCACAGTATTTCAGATGCTCAATTAACTTGTTTTTAGCAATTTCCGCACTCTCTTCCCGAACCCCCTTCACCATTTTTCTACCATCAAATACAGATAAACATCTTCTGCACAACTTGAATATTGTATGAGTTTTGTCTAGTTGTGTTCTCACCAAAGCTTCAAGATTATGTATCAAAGTATAATGATATGTACCATCCTTTTCAATTAAGAGCAGATCAATCGGAATTGCAGATTCATCATCAAGTGTACTGATTCTGAGAGGATCTATCAAGCAATTGCCAGTGGAACAAATAAATACATTAATAGATAATTGTTTGCCATTGATGTGCCTGGCCTTTTTTTCAAATTTATCAATATTCTGAACAGATATTGGATATTCTAAACCCTCCATTGCATCGTCAAAATCATGTTCATGCTGTTTGTAATAACTTATTCTCTCAGGATGCCTTGAAACTGGATACAAAGCAGCTAAAATACACCACAAAAAGCATTTCTGGTCATTATTTTTTATATTGACCACGGCTCTTTTGTTTTTGATATTTGCAGGTAATGGCACATAAGTGGAACCTTGTAATGGGCTGAATTCAGAAATATTAACATAGAGCTTGTGTGGAGAGCCGCATAGGCTCCATCCGGACTCTTTTGCCGCAAATTCAGAGTGTTTGATATTCAGTTGATCCATCAATCTGCTTATTATTTTATCTGAATTTGCATTTGAATATACCGGTACAGTTTCTGTTATGTGGGGCTGTGTAAATTTTGTGCCATTTGGCTTCTTATATTGTACAAACAATTTGAGGGCGAGCTTATAAGAGCCATTTTGTGCATTAAGAATTGCCTGCAGATCAGAATTTATACTGTTCAAGAAATTCTCAATGCCACATCTTGGCTCTGATACAAACCGGTGATCCCTTAATTGGCCGTTAAAACTGCTACGGATGGGTTCATAGCGTGGCTGTTTTGCTGCTCTGGCATTAAGAGGTACTTCGTGCCTTCTTTTCAGACCAGATGTGGATGGTTGTGGGGGCAATGTTGATGACTGTGCAGAGCAAGTACCTTTATGTGTATATGTGAAGTATTGCATGCTGTATTTTCTATTGCATTTGGGGCAAATTTTTGTGGGAGTTCTGTATTTGTCTGGGTTACAAATCTTTTGGTGCTTGGCCCAATTGGGGCTGGATATATTTTTATTGCACTGATTACAATATTTTTGATTCGGCATTTTTGCTGTTGTTTATTATATACAATTTCCTGGGTTTCAATTCAAAACTTTATACTGAATAAAAAATATCAGTTGGGTTCAGCACTGTGATTTGTATGTGTGTGTATGTGTGTATGTGTGTATACACTTAATATTTTTGGCTTTGGTATTTATATAAAATTTCCTGGGATTCAAATCAAAACTCTATACTTAATAAAAAATATCAGTTGAGTTCAGTGCAGACAAAAAAACTGCATAGCTCTATGTCAATTAGTTCTTGAGATTTTGTATTTAGGAACCACTTTGGCCCCCCTGCCAAAAATTGGCTTTTATTGCATCAGTGTATATTGTCTCTATGACCTTACTTGGGTTATTCCGCCAAATTATATGCTTCAAGTCTCCTATACTTTGGTGGAGCCTGTTCAGGTTCTGCCCCCCACTTGTGGGTTCCACTGCCGATCCAGCAATGGTGAAGAATCTGCACTGTGCCCTGGCTTATATAGATTTACAGAGCCAATAGAAACACTGCTTATTTAAACCAATCAGAATATAACACATCATCACATTATGTCATAACCATTTAATCAATTAATGCAATAGAAGTGGACCGGGAAGTAAATATGTATGGATGTGGGTAGGTGTGTATGGGGGTGGGTTGGGGGTGCATTCAGAAACATGAGCTCTTCTCTAATATTTTTTGCTGAAGTATTTTCTTCTGAGCGTACATCCCGTTTTTCTGCTGAGCGTACATGCAATCCATACTGCAGCGCCATGCCTCCCGGCGCGGCGGCGGAATTGTCTGGAACTAATCGATGTCAATAAAACTGCAGGAGTTTTGCTAATAAAACTGCAGGAGTTTTACAGGCAATAGAACTGCCGCTCCAAATATTGATCCCATTGCTTTGGGGCCGTCATGCGCACATATTGTTCAAGTATTGATCTTATACCCTCTCGGTGCTTGATTTTATATATGAACAGATTACAACAAACAAGCTGGATGTAACAAATGCAAAATATCCCAGTTTCAATTCAATCCATTTATCTGAATCGAAGAAACCAACAATTCACATATCCCCATATCATTGTATGCTTGCCCTATTGGTACCTCTTTTGCTGTTGTGCAATTTTCTTGAAGAGGCAATTTTATTGAAAAAACCTAATAGAACAAGATACAGCGGTATGAGAAATATGTGAATTAAAGATATTTTAGTAATATACGACGTCTTAAGAAAGGCATATTCGGCTCCAAAGTACTTTGTCTAATGCTTGCTACCATTCCCCTATTACTGGCAAAAAGAGTTAAAAATATTGACATATTGAAAAAAATTGACTTGTTCCCAAGTGTTCACCGAGTTCAGACATTTGCACATAGATGGCCCTGTTGTTGTTGCTTATTTTTTTGGATTATCTCTAAAACAGGCAAATTTTGTTTACTGTTTTCTACAATTGGCAATACTGACATGTATTACACACCAGATGAATTCAAAGCACAGAGACCCATGTTTGTAATCAACACTTCAAAAAGAAAACAAGTTGTGGTGAATGACAGGACAAACATTAAAATTATCTGTGAATTCCATGAGGCATTACCAGATGACACCATATGTAGTGTTATTCTCATAGGGGAAAAATCATATGTTTATGATGTAAGAAATGAGAGGGTCACGGAGCAATTCTAGAAGAATTACATTGTTTTAATATTAGATAAACAAATTGAAGCTGGTATCCAATTGAACTTAAACCAGAAATAAATATGTATGGGTATGTGTATGTGTGGGTGTGGGTGGCCTAGTTTTAAGTGTGGCCAAAAAAAAATATCAAGAGGGGCATATTTTTAACAAATTTATGGACAACAATCTCTCAGAAGTGCCTTTTATAAGTGTAGCCTCATCAATCTGAGGGGGTCATACTTTCCGAGAAATTCCCGAGGGCATTTTTTACAAAAATCTTGAATTAGGCAGGGTTCCACACTAGAGCAAAAAGCTCATATAGCCATGTTGAGCTTGTTTTAAGTGTAAGCAAATCTGCTGGAGGGGAGTTCATACTTTCCGGTCCTGTCCCTATCATAAATACCACTACTCATAATGAACGTGGTTTGTTGCGATAAACGGAATTTACATGCATATCTACTGTTCTATTAGGTTCGGATTAACGAGGTTTTACTGCGTGAATAAACAGGCCGGGGGGGAAGAGAACGAATATTATCTTCCCTCAAAATAGATCCATGTGTCCTAAGCAAGAAATTTTCATCCCTGAGAGGAGATGAGAGGAGGGCAGACCCTTAGCTAGAATTGATCTCCAGGGGGTCACGGGTATTCAGGGGGATTTGTAAACCAAGTCTATTTTTTAAAGGGTTAACAGCATTAAATGAAGGTAAATGATGTGTGTTTGTGGGAGGGGGATCATTAAGTTAATATAATATATATTTAGAAATATCATACAAATACTATAGTTTTTTCTATCGTTTTTAAAACATCTCTTGAAGTATCAATTGACTGCTACTGATATCGTCCCTTACTACACGCTCCACACTACTTTTGTTACAGATATTTAAATCATACAAGGAAAAATGCACAATTTTAAATCCTAACCCACCCGCTGAAGCAATAAAACTCCCTTTCGTGCCCAAAACGTGGGAGCTGTTGAGCTTTGACACGGACGATGACATAAAAATGTCGCAGATTTCTCACTATACATGAGGCCGCTACAGGGGAGATAAAGAAGCACATGAAATAACTTTCTAAAGTCTAGAGGATCCTCTAAGTAACTGCCTCTACGTACACTTCGGCTCATAAACAAGACGAAAGAATGTAGCTACTGTTCCTGTTCTGCGAATTTTTCCTTCATCAAGTTTTCAGCAAAATAATATCTGCTGTCTACACTTTCACTCATAACTGCAAACAAATTATATATACAGTAAAACCTGTCTATCCCGGAACATGATGGTTCCGAGCAAAATTTTCCGTCTTAACAGTTTTCACTCTTATACAGGGTTCACTTTAAATACAGTATAGAGCGCTGCAAGAAATAATGGAAAGACAGATTTACATTTCGCATTACTAATAATGTAGAGTACTAATGCATGTACGTACATGAATAAAAATGCGATACATTCATCAATTTCATCATATCATCACTCATCCCCATCTTCGCAAATTAACCAAAAGTCGCGCAAAAAGCGAAGTAAAAATGGACACTCACAAACATCAATTCCCGTGCAAGGATTCGAACCCATGACACCTGGCGTCGTAGCGCGATGTGCATAGAGGAAAAGAGAAAGATTGAAAGATGGGATAAGAGAGGTGAAGAAAGATTGAGATAAAAGTGAAGAAAAAGAAACAAAGAGAGATAAAAAGAAAAATAGAAAGATGACGAAAGAACAGAGGAGAAATAGACAAAGAAATGTGGAGAAAGAGGGTAAGAGATGAAAGAAAGAAACGGAATCGTAACAGCTATGAATATTGTAGCGCATTCTTTCATATCGACAATGTTACCGACAAGCGAGTGGCAACTGAGGCGTGTTCCACTTACAGTATTGCATTGTTTTCTTGCAAGCGAAAAAAAAAGGAAGAAAATTCCGTCTTACTGAGAATAAAAACATCTCGTTGGTCTTTAAATGGTGTTCCGTTTCCGCGGTAAGGAGGTTTCCTCCTTAAGCAGGTCATTTTCAGGTATAAAATCGGTCCGTTCTGGGGACTTTTTTTTCGTTTTTACATGTTTCCTTCTTATAGAGGTTCCGGAATATGCAGTTTTTACTGTATATATAAAATAATTTAAAGGGGCTGAAGGCAGTGCCAGGGGGTGGGGGAAAACAGAAAGTAATTTTATTTTCCTAAACAATATACAAAATATAAAAAGATTATTTTTTTATGTATACGGTTGGATCAAAAAGTAGTCAAACTACTTTCGGAGGTATGCGCTTATGCCCTGGTACCTGAAAATTAACCCAGGGCGTCAGTTCCTCGAATTTTTACGGATTCACCCGCTTTTCTTTGATTCATCCTCTATTTTCCAGTTTTCATTACAATAATTCACTGTCACATTGGCACTGTGAAGAACCAAATTCGTTCGGTTTTCCTGAACAAAGTTGTTTTTACATCATTCTACGAGGTAAGAAGATTAAGATAAAGGTTAGTAATAATAGGAAGTAAATATGTGTTAGTGTTTAACATTAATATTATTTATGAATACAGGTACGAATTTACATAAGTGTGTAATTGGGTGGGTAATGTTTTGTTAGGATAAGTTTTATTGTGTGTCGTGTACATTAGTTTTGATGAATGAGATGAGGGATGGACATTAACACGATTCTATGAATGTTAAGCAGGGTCTAGTATGTTATGTTTGAGATAGTGAGAGTATTATTTGCTTTGAGATGTAAGTATTAATACTAGGAAGGGATATGAAAGAACGAGTGGTGCTTGATGCAGGGAGACTTGCGGGAGACCAGCAAGAGTTGGTCGGACTGGGATGAACATCGGTACGATGGTTGGTACCCGGGACATCATCAGGAAGGAAAGAGGTAGGGAGGGATTTCCTGGGAAGTATCGGGTACTTTAGTATGTTCGGTAGTGAAAATATGGAGAATTGTCAAGAATCAGTGAGAGGAGTTTGCAGAGTATTTAGTAACTAGAATAAAGAAGGGGGTGTAAGATTACAGTTTAAGAATGAAACGAAAAAGAAGAATCTTGGTTAAATTCGGTTGGATCCTGGGTCGAATCTTTGCAGTGTTATCCTTTGCCTTTCTCCGGGGAGGCGTAATCTTTTTTCTTTCTGCCGTATCACTGTCTTTTGTATTAGTGACTCCTTCTTGATGTTCCTGTGAGAGGTTCTGCTTCATTATCCTCTTGGTGATCTTAGTCCGAAGGAGGGATGCCCTGTTGTTGTTGAGTTTGTAGAAGGTGGATTCTTTGTGATCTTCTGGGGGGCATATTACATTCCGGAGGTAGGGGTTGAATGGTGAGGTGAGTAATGCCGGATTTGAAAAGGGAAAGTTCCTCTTTCGACACCAGGTTTGTTAAGTCGTTTAGTAACGTAAAGTGCTCGGGATTTTTTATTAATTGGTACGTATTGAAGTTTGGTAGCTTTTTTCTTAAATCTTCGATTTGTTTGTTCGATGCGTGGCAAAAGAAGGCTTTATGTTCCGGTGTGTCCGTCTCGGTTTTACATTTCAGGCATTTATCGGTCTGTCTGAGGTTGTGCTTATTTAGGTGTTGACCGTAGGGACCGTGTCCCGTTAGGAAATGTATGAGACCTCTCGTGGGGTGGAAATGGTCCATCGATAGTCGCTCTTTTATGTTTGGAAGGAAGCTGTGAAGTCTCCTTCCTTGCGTAGCTTGTGTCCATTCCTGTTGCCAGACGCTAAACAAGTGGCGGTAAATTTCTGGTACCGTGGCAGGGCGTATTCCAATTAGGATATAGTTATAGATTTCGTTCTCTTGTCAATTTCTAAAGTAATATTTTGATGCTCTAGTTTTAATGACAATTTCAATAGGCTGTAGGCCCGCATTCATGAGAAGAGCCAGGGTTGAGGTTGTTCTGAATGCACCCGTGAGGCGAAGTATCACTTTGCGTTGTGAAGATCTCAATCTGTTTTTAATGTACTGTTTACTGGTTTCCATGGCCCACAGGGGCGAACCATAGGAAATAATAGCATTATATATGGTAATGATATGTGTTTTTATGTGTGATAGTGGAAGGTTGTAGTTTGCGGAACTCAATGTGGCTAGACTGTTTATAGTTGTTTCGGCCTGGGTTGTTGCCAGGGCTATGTGTCTGTTAAAAACATCTTCTCTTGAAGAGTAATACCAAGGTATTTAGCTTCTTTTACTCTTTTTAAGTTTTTTTCTCTGAGTTTGATTTGAGGGTTTCTTTGTAACTTCCCCTTAAGGATAATATAATGCGTCTTTTCCGCAGCTATTGTGAGTTTAGCATTATCACACCAATCGGATAGCATATTGATTGCAGTAGATGCTTTATCTTCGATTTCCCTTCTTGAGTTACCGGAAGTGAGCATGATAATGTCATCCGCATAAGCTATGATCTGGTCTATGTCTGGATGGTCTTGTAGTTTCATAAGCGCAGGCTCCAAGTTAATATTCCAAAACTCGGGTCCCAGAATGGAACCCTGAGGACAACCTTTTGACGTAATCTTACTCATTTGTAGATCCGGATATTAGATGCTAACTTTTCTGTTAGAGAAATAACTTTTCAGCAGTTCAAGTTTTTGAGTGTTTGAAAGAGGCTGGGCCACCACAAGTTGTCAAATGCCCCGGCGATGTCCACCATAATTCACACCATGTACTTGTTTGGAGTGTTTCGTGTTGTAGACGATAGCAGGCGTAATGCATTGTCAGTGTATTTACCTTTCGGGTGGGGGAAGGGGATGGATCAGTTTCCCTAGCCCCTGCCTGGCTACTGGCCAGGAGGAGGGGGCACCTCCTCATTAGGGGTGCCCCGTCCAAGGCCAATGGCGCGTCCGACCCTCAAATCACGTCAAAAATCTCCATAAAGTATTTAATTACGACAGTTGTAGTCACTTTTCTTGCTTTACTTAACACTATACTTGATTTGCATCTCCTCCTAAACAGAGGTGTCCACACCCTATGACTGTGGACTCATTATATCTTAAAATCGTTCATCATAATCCTCCCAAATAGTTTAGATGAATACATTATAATTAATTTTTATTTTCATACAATAGTCTGTTAAACTGTCCATATTTTCAAAATTGTTCAAAGTTTCGAAATAACGGAAGCTAGCTCATCGATTGGTTAATTGGTTACGTTAATCTCAAATGTCATGTAAGTTATATAACCAGTGTTTGTGGGTGGATAATAAGATTATTATTTTTTTTAAAAAAATAGGCAATTTGAGTACAAAGTGTTACACAACTTAAGATTGAAAATTCAACCTGTCAAACCAAATAACGTGCAGAACGTGTCTGTTAACTCTTCGCGAAATTTTCACAGTTGCAGCTCACTGATGGACAATGTGCATCACTCAAAACTAGACGTCGGATTTTAGGTTTTTTACCTATTTTTTCCTTTGCAGGTAAATAAGAAATAACAAGTTATATCAGCGTTTCATTAAAAGACGAAACAACTGACTAAGTTTTATAGTGCCTAAAATAACCTATTTTGCTTGTTAGAACCTATTTTAGGTTTATGTGCCTAAAGTAAACATTTTTTTAGGTTTTTATATTTTTTTACGTTTTACAGGATATTTATATCTCACAGAGGTATTTACTAGGTTTGGTGGCGAAATATTTCAATGACTGGCGTGTTTGAAACATGCTTTCTGTCGATTTCCCTCCCTTCAAGTAATGATGTTTATCAAAGCTTTAAACAAAACAAGAAATGTCTGACGTCGCTGTTACCTGCAGACAGTGGCGGCGAAAAGAGACAGTTCTCCCCTACTTTTTACCCCTACACTATAGACTCTTAATGTTAAGTCTTGCCTACTAAGATAAAGTGAACCATCCTTGCCCCCCCTTCTCCCCATTCTCAGTTTTGGCACCCAATAGTTTCTACTGCCTGCACAGTTCCAAGGCAAAATTCTGATCAGTGTCAGTTTGGTCCTTTTTGACATCCACCCCTTGCGAAGGAATGTTTCAGCATTCAAATTTGCACTACTGACTATGTTTTTGTTGAAAGATAATTTTCAGCACATGAAATGATCCTCACAGACAAAAGACGGAGTTTAAGTGTGGATAACGCAAAAAGATTCATGATGGTCACTAGGACCATGATAAAATTCAAGTATAATTCCTGGTTTTCAAGGCTAACTTTCCAAAAATTCAAGGATACAAGCAGATATTTTCTCTATTCCAACCTTACGTATTACAGACTCTCACCCTCCCTTCCATACACAAAAATATTGACATTATAAAGGGTTTGTATGATTCCAATGTACCAAAAAATTTACTTAATCAACTTCAAGATATATTACAGAGGCAGTAATCTTCAGTCTGTCAGATAGATTGTTCTGCAAAAGACACTAACAAAGTAAACGGATTGAGAAAATTGTGTTTTATTTTCCATGTAGCTTTCTTTTTCTTCCTAAAAAAAGCTAAACTCAGACAAACTTGCCTCAGGGCATTTATAAACATGTATACATTTAATGGGAAATGGATTAATACAAGTTGCAAATTTTCACGTCTACGAAGAAAAAATTGAAAGAGAGAAAACATCCGCTTGTACCTTTTTTCATGTTTCGCCAAAATTCATAAATAATTTCCAGAGACGATAATTCACTCATAATTTCCGGAGCCTAAAATTCACGTATAATTAATTGATTCCAAGTAAGTAAGCCACCCTGATATTCTGCAGCAAATTATAGATACGTAATTCATTTTTCATATCAACATGTAACTTTTTCTAACAGCACGAGTGCAGTATTATAATAATTTGTAGATAATTTTAAAAATGATATAAAGAAATGAAAGTTTGTTTAGAAAATTAATATTTGATTATTACGGTTCTTGTGAAATTTTGTTTGTAACGATTGTATCTAATCAGTATCTTTCAGGAATTTTGTACCAAATTAAGTCTTTTCGCGACCTATTTCAGGATTTTTCGAGCCTAATTTTAGGATTTTTAGAGCCTATTTTAGGATTTTAGAGCCTATTTTAGGATTTTTTAGAGCCTATTTTAGGATTTTTAGAACCTATTTTAGGATTTTTTAGAGCCTATTTTAGGATTTTTAGAACCTATTTTAGGATTTTTAGAGCCTATTTTAGGATTTTTAGAGCCTATTTTAGGATTTTTAGAGCCTATTTTAGGATTTTTAGAGCCTATTTTAGGATTTTTAGAACCTATTCTAGGATTTTTAGAACCTATTTTAGGATTTTTAGAGCCTATTTTAGAAACCTAAAAGCACACTTTTTAGAACCTAAATATCCGAGGTCTACTTATAACATGATTTTTCCTTCGAAGCTGAGTGACTCCTTCTCTCAATACCATGCTGTAAATACTTCCGAGAACTGCCGCTAGGTTCCAGTTGTATGCACGCTCTGCGCACTTCCCGCTAAATGTAGAAATGCGTGTGCTTTCCTTGTGTATATTATTTCTTACGTATGTACTCCTTTTTATTTTTTTGTACCCAGAAAGATTTCATAATCCTAAACTACTTGATAACCAACGTTAAATTATGTATTCGTAGAATGTGTAAATATATTATTGGACGCAGTGAAAAGTTTGCACGTGCTGTATTGGCCAATAAGTAGCAACACCAATTTTGCATCACCGTGCAACAGGGAAGGGTATTCTTTAGTTAATGTCAGGAAGAAACCAGGACTACTTGTTTTAGTTATTTATTTTTAAATATTTATTCATATGTATCTTGATATTTTGTCATGTCCTCATGTCAAAATTTAGGTCGTTCTTTACAATAAGCTGATGTATAATAATATACTATGTATAATAATATTTTCCAATAATATTATCTATATTATATATCTTAGTCGCGTACCCAGAATTTTCAAAAGGGGATTATGTATGCTTTTTTAATAGTCAGCCGTCATTTTGCCATCTTTTCCTGACCTTGACATTCTGAATTTTATAAATATTGGCCTGAAATATGGATGACCCCACTATCCCCCCTTTCGCACGCCACTGATATACATGGTGGCTCAATAAGTCACTTAACACCCCCAGTACAAGGCCACTGCAGTGCGCAACATGGAAATGGTGATGACCAATCGTTATCAGGCCAAGGGGGAACCACATTGACGCCACCCGCGCGGTTGGCGGTCATCTTGATGTCCGCCATCTTGAATTCAACTTCAGAATTTCAAATAGGAAGGGGGTGATATGATATATCAAATCAGGCTAGAATTTGACGAGAAATGCAATGGTGAAGGTTTTTTCGACGTATCTTTAACCAGTAAAAAGTTATGACTGTATTCTTGTACCAATTTGCTCCTTTTCGAGGTGTTAGAAAAATGCCTTAAAATTTGTTTAGCGCATCGGTAACGCATCGAGATCAAAGCGATGTCTAGGGAGAGAAGTTCACATGCCATTGCACACGATTTTAATCGGATACATCCACGAAGAGCTGAGCATTATGAATGGTTGTCGCGAACAATTTACAGTGTGACGCTTCCATTGAATTAAAAGTCCTTCACAGTGACAAGGCTAATGTTTATGTTCATGAGGAAGTTCATAAACAGAATATGCGACCCTTGTCATCTGATAACTAACTTTTGGACAGAAACAGCTTCACAACGTTCCCATAGTGTCCTGGTGTTCCTCCCTATTGAAAAAACTCTGTAAAAAGTACCTTCTTCCATAAGCAAGGATGAAAAAACCTATTTATTTAACAAATCCAAGTAGCCCTATGAATTTAAGGTTCCGTTGATGGAAAATTGACTAACCAATCGTGTTCCACACAGCACGTCACACCATTAAATTACCAGCACTAACCATTCAGCTTTGATCTGTCGAAAATGGGTTATCACATAAAAAGCATCGAATATTCTGTTTATGAACTTCCTTATGAACATAAACATTAGCCTTATCACTGTGAAGAACTTTTCATTTAATGGAAGCATCACGCTGTAATTGTTCGCGACAACTATTCATAATGCGCAGGTCTTCATGGATGTATCCGATTAAAATCTTGTGCAATGGCATGCGACCTTCTCTCCCTAGACGTCACTTTGATCTCGATGCATTCCCGATGCGCTAAACAAATTTTAAGGCATTTTTCTAACACCTCAAAAAGGAGCAAATTGGTACAAGAATTCAGTCATAACTTTTTACTGGTTAAAGATACGTCGAAAAAACCTTCACCATTGCATTTCTCGTCAAATTCTAGCCTGATTTGATATATCATATCACCCCCTTCCCATTTAAAATTCTGAAGTTGAATTCAAGATGGCGGACATCAAGATGGCATCCGACCACGCGGGTGGCGTCAATGTGGTTCCCCCTTGGCCTGGCAACGATTGGTCATCACCATTTAAACGTTGCGCACTGCAGTGGCCTTGTACCGAAGGTGTTAAGTGACTTATTGAGCCACCCTGTATATTATATTTTAATATCTATTATGTGTTTTATTCATATTACATTTGTAATACATTAATTTCATAATATAATGTATAATGGCATAATTATAATAATCTAAAATATATAATAATTATATATTTACACACACACACACACACACACACATATATATATATATATATATATATATATATATATATATATATATATATATATATATATAATGTGTTATTGAGGAAATGAATAACTGATGTTGCACAGTGATGTAAAATATAAATTACCTAATAGTAAAGAAGAAAAATTAAAATAAGCAAATAATTGTACTGTTTCTGCATTCAGTGAACTGTCAAGCTAAAAAATGTCAAATTTTCAAAGCTTTCAAACATAAACTTTTTCTTGTTATTCTCCGTACCTCAAAGGGTCAGAAATTTGGTAATGTAGAACTTGCGTCACTATCCTGCATAGAATTAAACAAAATTGACTTCTTCGTGTGACCGATTCAATTATTGTTTCACGAGAAATACGCATATACAAAACCCTAGATAGAAGTTCATAAGGCCGGGGTTAGAATGTAATAAGGCGCCTCGTTCAAAGAACTCGGCCCCCTCTGCTTTGGGTAAATATAATTATTTTAACATATGTAGATTTTATCTTAAGTGTAAATGTCCTTGCTAAAGTTATAGTAATACACAAGAGTTGGATAGCCCCCCCCCCCAAAAAAAAAACTTCATGGAAGTTAATTGTTGTACATACATTAATAATTTATCTACGATCAGAAAATGAGCTGATATCCTTCTAAATCGTTGCGCTTCTTCTTCTCACCAAAGTTCAGCAATTGACGTCCTTTGGTATGTATATCTTCACTGAGGTTATCTGCTGTACAAATTGCTGAGTGTGTTTCATACATGTTGCATTTCTCTATGTCTATTTGAAATAAAAATTCTAGGAAAGGTATTCTACCACCTTGTGTGTGCATGGGGGGGGGGGGTGAGGGTTTGAGAGTAGAAGTGCATTGCCCCTTGCCCCTTCAGACGTTGGTCACATTGGAAGGTGACTTAGCCTTCCCTCCCCTATCCCCTCTATGGCCCGTTTTTCAAGGAGAAAAACATGACAAAATAGAAATACAGGGTGACACAAAAGTCTTGGTTACATAGCTGAATGGGCACCACGGTCACCAGACCTAACAATCTTGGACTTTTATTGTGGCGACATGTAAGGTCCATCGTGTACGCTAAGGGAATTAAGAGCCTGGGCCACGCCAGAGAAAGGACTCCAGGCGAGATTTTCCAAATCATCCCCACATTAGCAGACGTCTCAGGCAACTGGGAGCGTCTAAGTGAAGATGGATTGTGGAGAGAGTGAATATGTACTGTATCTATTACATATCAGTTATGTGTAAGTTTGAATGCACGTATTTGTTTTCCTAAGTAACATGACTTTTGAGTCACCCTGTAGGACTAACATCAGGGTATTTACAATCTTGGAATTTTAAAGAGCATCTTTTGTATTTTCATTAACTATTTTTTCTCAAATTTGCTTTACACTAAATCACATCAACCCTTGCACCTCGAGTTGAACAAGCGACGCCAGAGCGCTCTGGAAGCCGGCATTGGCGTCACACGACACGATGTTGTGTTTGGAGTCAGTTCTTGTGTCCGTATAATTCTCATCTTCATCAGGCCCTCCCACCAGAGCTCCGTAGAGAATTTGGCCGTTCGATTCGTTAGTGAAGTATTGGCCCCAGTCGCATCTGATTGGTCGATCGGGGCAAGAGCTGAAAAAGAACGGAGAATGCTGGTCAAATATTTTTTTTTAATTTTGTACTTTATTTAACTTGATGTGCCGATAAAAGCCGAATATCCGCGTCAAAAATATCGAACATTCTATAATTGTAACTTAAAATATTTTTAATAGTCTTTGTAGCCGAATTTTTGCAGTTTTCTAAATGATAGTTTGCAAAATGTCAGCTGCTACGTTTATTCAGTTTAATGATAATGACACGATTTAAAATTTAACATGATTAGTATTTTGTATATTATTCTACAGAACAGAATGTTTGTTACTTTTTCTTATATAAATTCTTAAATTTTAATTCAAGGAAAATGGGGTTCGATACCCGGTGGAGGCACATAGTGGTTCGGATCCCACTTTAAACTGTAGGTCCCGTCCCGACTAGCCTTACTGTGGATAAAATGGACTTAAAACACCAATTCAATCAATCAATCAATCAAATAAATCAAGACAAAGTTAACTGTGTTTACAGTTTACATATTACATTCACTTTCGTATGAGCTTCTCCCCCATTAGTACAT